>NC_138540.1:81274180-81344042 GCF_964234715.1 Podarcis melisellensis | reverse complement strand
GCAGTGAATCGCGACCTGCGCATGCGCAGAGGCGGGTTGCGTTCTCTTCAGTATGCGAATGGGGCTCCGGAACAGATCCCGTTCTTATCGAGAGGTACCACTGTATCTTTTAACTTGTGCCTCCCAGCTCTTACTGTTTTGCATTGAAAGTACTGTCAAATTTGGACTACAGCGCTACCTTTTAATGGGGTGTGCAGTTTCCACCTCCTTCCAAACGTGCAGAAACAGCCCTGCTTAGGTAGTAGCCAAAGAAATGGCAAGAAATGAAAATGGAAGGCTGTTGGGACCGTAGTTAGGGGTCAAGCTGACCGGTCCACCACAGCCCATAGGATCATCTCAGCTTTGTCATAGAACTGTAGAGTTGGCAGGGACCACAAGGGTCACCTTGTCCACCCCCCCTTGCAACACAGGAATCTTTTGCCCAATGTGAAACCAGAACCCACAACCCTGTGATCAGGAGTCTCATCGGTCAGACCTGCAGCCGTCTGGGTCCCGAAGCTGCAAACAAGTGCCATTTTCGCGCCAGGAACCCATAGCAGCAAAAGTCTAGGACGAATTGGCCCTTTGTTGCCTGGTGACGCACAGCATCGAGTGGGAAAACCCCTGTGTACAGGATCCCTCGATCTCCTCCTGTCAGCTGCCGCCAGGACCACTGTCTCTGCTCTTTGGCCACTGGCCTTTGAGGTCGGCGGTTGCCGGGGTCTCAGAGTCCAGCAGCGTCTGTGATTGGTCCACCTCCGTGCCCCGCGGGTGAATCCGATTGGCTTGGGGCGCTACGGGCAGGGATATGACGGAATGCTGCATGCCGGCGGGAAGCAGGCAGAGGTGGTGCGGCGAATAGCTGTGGCTGGATGACGCGAAAGGGTAGAGGGTAGCGTGGAAGGCAGGATCCACCAGGCTCTCAGCCACTGGCAGGAAGAATTTGGGCATCCTTGGAAATCCCATTGGCTGCTCTGGTGTGGGCGGAGTCGGGCTCCTTTCCAGTTTCACCCCAGGCAAGGTGCCATGTGTCAAAGGCCCATTGGTCGATGCAGTGCTCTCGGGCTTCTGATTGGCCGAGTTGGGGGACTGCACAGCTCTGTGGGGTTTCGGGGTCTGGGCGGGGCTAGGGGTGGTGGGGCAGGAGTCGGGCGAAGCCCTCAGCAAGCCTGGAGGGAGACAGAAACACAGAGGAGAATAACGCAGTCAACCCAACAGGAGAACTTAATTGGTTAAAAAAGACAACTTAAAATTCAGTGGAATTTAAGCTTTGCCTATTACCAAAGCCTCAACACTTCTCTGAGATACTAAAGGAAGCATAACAGAACTTGCTACTTAGCAAAAACTACTGGGAGAAAATTTTCCTATGGGAAATCATACATTAAAATCCTAATAGCCTCAAAACAAATAAAAATGTGTACAGTCGTACCTCGGAATTCGAACGGAATCCGTTCTGGAAGTCTGTTTTACTTCCAAAATGTTCAGAAACCAAAGTGCGGCTTCCGATTGGCTGCAGGAAGCTCCTGCAGCCAATCAGAAGCCGCGGAGGATGTTTGGGTTCCAAAGAGCATTCGCAAACCAGAACACTCACTTCCAGGTTTGCGGCGTTCAGGAGCCAAAACATTCGAGTCATAAGGTGTTTGGTTTCCGAGGTACGACTGTACTTAACTTGCTATCCTGTCAGTTATTGGTGAGGTGTTTTTTGTGGGGGGTTTTAAGTCCCCTTTGGTTAATCAACTAAAGGTTTGGTTGATTAATCTACCAATGGCAGAGTTCAGCCCTACATGCAGGATACTCCCTGACCTCAATTCTTCTCGCACACCGCTCCCTATCTGGCATGCGTGTTTGAGAGTATCTGTTGCCTCAGATGCGAATTCTCACACCCCTTTTAATCCAGGACTGAGGTGGCTGCAGGATGAAAACATGGGCAGCTGTCTCGCACTTGGGGAGAGGTTACTCACCAGTGTGGATAGGTCGGATACCAGGAGAGCTGGCATTGCTGGTTGCTGGTGACGATACCTCACGGATGTTTTCAGGCGGCGGCCCAGGGCGGGAAGTTTTTCCTCTCAGGATGTCAATCACCTGATGATGGGAGAGGCAGGAGAGATTTAAAAGAAATTCCCCAACCGTTCAGCTTGCTCGCAAGATCTCGCCTTGAACACCAGGCGCCCTGGCATGTCCACAAAGCAGCCACCCTCTCCCAGAGTGCCAATTCACCTTTTAGATCTCCCAGGAGTATTTCCTAACTTGTCAGTTCCCAATGAAGTGCAGCAGCTGAAACTGTGAGCAATGAATTGGAAGGTTGCGGGTTCAAATCTCGCCTCCATCAAGAGCTCACTAAGAACCCTCAGCTCCCAGCCTCAGGTTTCCCTTCTGAGATACAGGGTTAACAGCACTGACCTACATTACAGGGCCGTTAGATAACGCATGCGCAGTCAACTGAAGAATCTAAAAATTGCTTAACAGATGGCAGGTGTTGGTGCCCATAGACTGGGGTGACCAGTGTTAGAATTCCTGCCCCATGATTGCAGTCATGGGACTGTTGTCCATCACATGACGGTATATGTTTTGACTCCACAGAGTGGGAAGGGACGGAAAGAGGATGTTTGTGTTACTGTGTTCCGTGAAGTGGGACTATTGTCCTTTGTTCTTTTTCTCTTTGCTGTCTGATGCTAGAGAAAGAGGGAGCCATGTTGCAGTGTTCTGTGTGTGTTTATATGTAAATAAAGTAGATTAGCCAAAATGCTGAGTTGCTGAGGTCTGTCACGTGAACTGCGAAGACTCTGTGGATCCCTAAGTGTGCCGATGTCTGTTGGCATTGGTCGCTGTGATGTTCGGGCTGAAGAAAGCTTATGAAGAACCGAATGCCAAGCTCCGATGGAGGCATCGTGAAGTTCCTCTGTCTCTCTGTGTATCCCCTCACCCTTTTATTCTTGGCCACCATCAAGGGGGTGTCATTGTGGTAGTTCTTCAAGCTGCCATCCGCCCCGTTGCGCACCAGGAGACGCAGGGTTTCCAGAAGGCCCCGCCCGCAGGCCGCATGGAGCGCTGTGTTGCCCCCGTACGACTGAGCATTGACGTTGGCTCCGTGCTGCAAAGCGGGGGAGAAACATGGACACATTAATAGAATGGCTGGGGCAGATTTGAGGGAATCTAACACTCCCACATGGTTAACAATAAGAGAAAATCCCTGGGCGAGGAAGCCATTGGGGAAAACACTGGAGGACAAAGTCTGTTAGGTTTACTGGCACTGCAGAAATTTATCCGGTGATGCCACAGCCAGATTTGAGAAAATATAAGCGTCTCCACCTCCATCGTTCTGCCCAGACGCTGAGGTCCACTGCTGAGGGCCTTGTGGCAGTTCCCTCATTGTGAGAAGCAAAGCTACAGGGAACCAGGCAGAGGGCCTTCTCGGTAGTGGCACCCACCCTGTGGAACGCCCTCCCATCAGATGTCACAGAGATAAACAAGTACCTGACATTTAGAAGACATCTGAAGGCAGCCCTGTTCAGGGAAATTTTTTAATGTGTGACATTTTAATATATTTTTAATCTTTGTTGGAAGCCGCCCAGAGTGGCTGGAGAAACCCAGCCAGATGGGCGGGGTACTAATACTTACTACTACTACTACTACTACTACTAATAAGCATTTTCCACTTAAGTATTATTTGTAGGCCTTTTGATTCTGGAGCACGTAGGCCGTTTCTCCATTTTGGACTGGGGTCTAGGCAGCGCCAGCGGGCTGCCCAGCCAAAGGTCAAGATGCCACCGTGCCCATCTCACATACAAAAGCGGACCAGGCCAGCAGCTGAATCTTTTTATTTTTATTTTTATTTTATTTTTATAAATATTTATTAAGGTTTTTACAGAAAAGAAAAAAAACATCAAATAACAATAAACAGTATTACTTTGTTTAACAAAATTTCATATCATCTTTGAGCTTCCTCACGCCTCCCGCTCCCATTTGCATCATTAATGAATTTTGTCCAGCAAATTATCATCTTGTTTCCAAATTTTGTAACCGCTTATTTAGTTACAATAAAATAGTTCTCCTGCAAATTTGTTTTTCTTAATCTCTCTTGTCATTAATTCCTAATCTATTTTAGATTCAGCAGCTGAATCTTTTTAGAGGCAGGGCATCATCCTCTGGAGGGCACCGATATAACGGACTGGCTGGACGCTAAGGAACGGTGGGACTCACCAGCTGGGGAACCCCCAAGGGGAAGAAAGCTCAGAGCCAGGGGATTGGTGGTAGGATGACTACGAGTGGTTGGAGGGAGAAGAAGGGGAGGCAACAGGGCTTAGTGAGCAGGAAGAGGCTGGAGCAGAGAGCAGTCCAGAATCAGAGGCAGGAGAGGAGGGGGACCAGGAGACAGAGATGCTGAAGAATCCAGGGGGTCTCCCTGCCTCCTGCTGTGGTAAGCTCCCCTCTCCCCTAGTCTGCCAGAACTTATTATTGTTGGGGGGTGGGTCTCTTACTGGACTGTTGTTTTTTTTTTTGCTTTTACTATGTATTTTGTGATTTTATATTGTGATTTTATGTCATAACTGCCCTGAGACAAATTTAATAGATGTAATACAAAATACATAATAAAAACAAGAATAATCCAATAGCCCGCCCTCCCCCTGGCCCGCAACACATTTTAAAAGGGCATTGGATCAGCCAATAATAATATTTTTGCCTGGCGCCTAAAGGTTTATAACGAAGGCACCAGGAAAGCCTTTCTAGGGAGAGCAATTCTACAAATGTAGAGAGGCAGAGCAAAGGCAGAGCAAAGGATGACGGCAGAGCAAAGGCCTAGGACCCACATACCTAGGGGACCGCCTCTCCTGGTATGCCCCCCCCCCCGGGAGGACCTTGAGGTCCACAAATAACAACACTTTGGAGGTCCTGAGCCTCAAGGAGGTTAGATTAGTCTCAACTAGGGCCAGGGCCTTTTCAGTACTGGCCCCAACATGGTGGAACGCTCTGCCACAAGAGACCAGGGCCCTGCGGGGCTTGACATCTTTCTGCAGGGCCTGCAAGACGGAGCTGTTCCGCCTGGCCTTTGGTTTGGACTCGGTCTGACCCTTATGTTTCCCTCCTGTTATGGTCTTGATTTATCAGCTATTTTAAAATGAGGCTACATTTTAAATTGCATTTGAACCTGTATTTTAAATTGGTTCCCCCCCTCTTTTTCCCCTGTTATGTTTTTGATGTGATTTTATTGGTGTTAGCCGTCCAGAGCCCAGCTCTGGCTGGGGAGGGCGGGGTATAAATAAAATTTATCATTATCATTATTATTATTGAGAGAGAAGACGAAGGAGCTTCAGGTAGGTTTGCCATATGACCAGAATTTCCTGGACCTGTCTGGGATTCCAATGATGGAATTAGCGCCCGGGGGGATTTTGGGAAATCAATGTCCGGGTTTTTGAAACTCCCCCCCCCAAAAAAAAAGCTAAAAAAACTTCTTTAAATATGGCAACCCTACCTCTGGTTTCTGGGGAAGGATGGAGAAAGGAGCAGTGGGAAGGTGGGGGAATAACTTTCAGTCCTCGCAACTGCCTCTTTGGGACAAGATGTACTGAGAAGAGTTGCTGCGATCACTAGGCCTGGGCTGTTTTGGTTTCTTTGAATAAAGGCTTAACCTCACTGACCCCGGTGTTGTTGTTTTTTTACTCTTATCTCTGACCTTCTCCTGACTCCGGCTCCTGCCAGCCAAGCTGGCTGCTCTGCCCACGACGCTGTGCTCTCCAACACCTCAACACCACTTCCTGCCCAACAGAATCTGCTGCCTGACACCATCGCCACCTCTGCCCAATGTTGGGGCCGGCCCTCAAGAGGTTTGCATTCATTAATGTGTGTGAGTGAGCTCCCCCCACCCCATTTGGGGCAGAAAAAGGGCGCTCGGCTCTTACGAAACGATCACAAGGGGTTACAGGTAGAGGAGATGTGAGAGTAGCTTACCTGTAGCAGCAGCTCAACCATCTCCAGATTATCGTTCTCCACGGCATGCAGTAGCGGAGACCGCCCGCTCTTAATATCCTAGGGTGGGGAGAGAACCACAACGGTGCGAGAGTAAAGATTCGGTCAAATCCTGCATCAGTTCTCAGTTTATGGGAGGGAGGATGGAACAGAATTCACAATCCTCTTTGTTATGTACTGAGTTGAATAGGATCCAAAAGGCAGCAGTCTGATTGGTCCTAGAACGAGAGGATTCAGAATGCAGCAGTCTGATTGGTCCTAGAACAATAGGACCCAGAATGCAGCAGTCTGATTGGTCCACAGGAGCCACCCAATCCAGCTCCAGGTGGAAGTGAATCCGCAAGCTGATTGGCCTACAGGAGAATCCTCTGGAATGAGCCAATCACGTGGGGCCCATTGTGTAAATAATGTATATAAAGCAGATATTCTGGGGGAACTTCCATTCCTCCTCACCACTATGAACTGAATAAAGAGCATGAAATCCACTCTTGACTCCGAGTATATTTCACTCTTCCTCCAACCCGTTCCAGTCCTAAAAGCAGTAGCTTAGAGGGCCATCAGAAAAGAGTAAGGAGGGCCGGAGCTGCCCTCTGTCCTGCCCCATAGCACAGAATGAATTGGGGGACCACCAGAACTATACATTTATAGCACCAGGATACTGTTCCAACAGAATCCCAGAATCCGGGGAGCTGCAGTTTGTGCTGCGAGTTGTCAGGAGAGCCTCCATTTTGCCCCTCAAACTACAATTGCCAGAGTGCTTTAGCTATCAATCCCTCTTCCCAAGAAACTCTGGGACTTGTAGCGCTGTGACTTTGAAATTAGATTTGCATTAGGAGGCGCTTCCTGTTCTTAAAGGTGTGTGGGTGTGTGGAGGGGAAAAAAACCCTAACATATTTGTTAATTCTGCTACATTCAAGCCCTCTCCTACTACGCTTCCTCGCTTTGCAAGAGCCATATGTCGACACCCTTGTGTACACTGCGAATGGACCCATTCACCGGCAAGTGTGTGCACATAGAAGGAATGACAGCTTAAACAACAACAAACGAAAGAGGAAGCTTGAATTCGGCTTAACATGGGTGGGGTAGGATGGATAACATTAAGTAAGGTGCAATCAGTATCTCCTCAGTGCTGAATCACTTTCTGTCAAGCTCCCTTTTCAGTAGGCACTGTTATCTGTATCTAGGCACTGCTGTTGTGCCTCAAGAATATTTCAATAAAATGCAAGGTGGCTTATATTTTTTTTTAAAAAATAAAAGATCTGCATAAATTTAAATGTTAAGAGTCAGAAGGGAGCACAAGGGTCATCTAGGGCTGTCATATGTCTGGAACTTTCCGGACTTATCTGGGATTCGTTTGTCAGGAATAGCGTCTGGGTGAAAATTGTTTAAAATGTCCAGGAAAACCTGGGTGTATGGCAAACCATGCTGTAAGTGTTGATTTTTTTGGGGTGTGTGTGTGAATTCCCTAAAAAATAGCTCAAAAACTTCATTTTTAAAGGAGATTTTGCAAAGAAAACTCAAGAACTTCTGTGGCTGGAATTTCACCCTTTGAAATATGGCAACCCTAATCTAGTCCAATCTTTAGACCCTGTGGAGCTCGAACCCGCAACCCTGAGATTAAGAGCCTCAGGCTTTACCGAATGAGCTGTACACACATGAGTGTGTGATTATTTATTTATCCCTCACCTTTTCCCCCCATCGAGAATATATAGTATACTCCTGCATGTTAAGGGACGAGGGTGGCGCTGTGGGTTAAACCACTGAGCCTAGGACTTGCCGATCAGAAGGTCAGAATCCCCGCGATGGGGTGAGCTCCCGTTGCTCTGTCCCTGCTCCTGCCAACCTAGCAGTTCAAAAGCACGTCAAAGTGCAAGTAGATAAATAGGTACCACTCCGGCGGGAAGGTAAACAGCGTTTCCGTGTGCTGCTCTGGTTCGCCAGAAGCGGCTTAGTCACGCTGGCCACATGACTCGGAAGCTGTACGCCGGCTCCCTCAGCCAATAAAGCGAGATGAGCGCCGCAACCCCAGAGTTGTCCGCGACTGGACCTAACGGTCAGGGGTCCCTTTACCTTTACCTGCATGTTACGGCACAGCTATAAACTGAGAATAAGGAATCCAGAGGCTTCCGTTTAAGAAGGATGGCTCAGTCTCCAGCCCTTAAGGTACACCTGACTGTAGTTTATATTATTTTTGTGTGTGTGCCTGTTCAGGTTTGCAAGTCTGCAGGGAGCATCTGCTACATTTTTAAAAATCTTGCACAGCACTTAGTAGTTTGGGTGGTACAACAAATAAGGGAACCTTTGGGAGCGGGAAAGGCTGCTTTCCATCTGTTTCAATCAGTTTGTGCATCGCCCGACATTTGATGACCATTCGATGAGTGTGCGGGTGACCTTATCACAGCACCCCCTGCCTGACTCCACCGATGGAAAAGTATTGCACATGAGTCAACGCCAGAGGACATAAACACTTTGATTCATCTGAATTCTCCAAATTCCTGTTTTGAATTTGCTTTTAGACTACTGCCTCGCTGGTTTCGCACTGTACTTTTGCTTTGACGAATTAAAAACAAACAAGCATTTTTTTTTCCCAGTCGCACGCCACTTAGAGAGATTTAAAAAAACACTGAGTGGTTTATAAGTGCTTTTAAATAAATAAATAAAGGTTCAGAAAATGGTAACCGACATGATCCAAGTGGATGATTAAGCATGATCTTCTTCATGCAGGGCATAGTCGAACTGTGGAACTGCCTCCCACTAGAGACAGTGATGGCCACCAACTTGGATGGCTTTAAAAGAGGACCGGACAAATTCAGGAAGGATAAAGGCTAGGAACGGCTACTAGCCACAATGGCTAGGCTTAGCTTGAGGGCTTGAGTCACTTGAAGGTGACTCAGAAACTACAACTAATCCAGAATGCGGCAGCTAGACTGGTGACTGGGAGCAGCTGTCAGGACCATAGAACACAATTCCTAAAAGACCTACATTGGCTCCCAGTACGTTTCCGAACACAATTCAAAGTGTTGGTGCTGAGCTTTACAGCCCTAAACGGCCTCAGTCTAGTATACCTGAAGGAGCATCTCCACCCCCATCGTTCAGCCCAGACACTGAGGTCCAGAGCCGAGGGCCTTCTGGTGGTTCCCTCACAGAAAGAAGTGAGGTTACAGGGAACCAGGCAGAGGGCCTTCTTGGCAGCGGCACCCACCCTGTGAAATGCCCTCCCATCGGATGTCAAGGACATAAACCACTATCTGACTTTTAGAAGACATCTGAAGGCAGCCTTGTTCAGGGAAGTTTTTAATAGCTGACTTCTTATTATGTTTTTATATGTGTTGGAAGCTGCCTAGATTGGCTGGGGAAACCCAGCCAGATGGGCAGGGTATAAATCAGGGGTGCCCAAGCTTTTTTCAAAGAGGGCCAGATTTGATTAAGGGAACATGCGTGAGGGCCGACCAAAGTTGTTGTTTTTTAGGATTGAAGTTGTTGAGCTATTTTTACGATTTTACCCCAAGGTTGTTGAGGGTTTTTTTTAGGATTGAAGTTGAGCTTTTGGGGGGATTTTAATCCAGGAAATAAACTGCCACAGGGGCCGGATGAAACTGACTGGCAGGCCGAATTAGGCCCCCAAAACAGACTTTGGACATGCCTGGTACAGTGGTACCTTGGGTTAAGAACTTAATTTGTTCTGGAGGTCCGTTCTTAACCTGAAACTGTTCTTAATCTGAGGTACCACTTTAGCTAATAGGGCCTCCCACTGCCGCCGCCCTGCCACTGCACAATTTCTGTTCTCGTACTGAAGCAAAGTTCTTAACTCGAGGTACTGAAGCAAAGTTCTTAACTGAAGCAAAGTTCTTAACTCGAGGTACAATTTCTGTTCTCATCCTGAAGCAAAGTTCTTAACTCTTAACTCTGGGTTAGTGGAGTCTGTAACCTGCAGCGTCTGTAACCTGAAGCATCTGTAACCCGAAGTACCACTGTATAAATAATAAAATTATTATTAAGGTAAGGTAAAGGACCCCTGGACTGTTAAGTCCATTCAAAAGCAACTATGGGGTTGCAGCGCTCATCTCACTTTTCAGGCTGAGGAAGCCGGCGTTTGTCCCTTTCTGGGTCATGTGGCCAGCATGACTAAACCGCTTCTGGCGCAATGGAACACCATGATGGAAACCTGAGCGCATGGAAATGCCATTTACCTTCCCGCCACAGTGGTACCCATTTATCTACTTGCACTCTCATGCTTTCAAACTGCTAGGTTGGCAGGAGCTGGAACAGAGCAACGGGAGCTCACCCTATTGCGGGGATTTGAACTGCTGACCTTCCAATCAGCAAGCCCAAGAGGCTCAGTGGTTTAGACCACAGCGCCACCCGCATCCCTAAAATTATTATTATTTGGCTGGCCACTGTGAGAACAGGCTGTGGGACTAGACAGGCCTTTGGCTTGTTCCAACAGACAGGCTCTTCTTACACTAAGGAAATAAAGTGGGGGGGGGGCAACTTGCTTGCAGTGATTAATCTGTGTTGGGTCATTTTCACATGCAAGTCATCTCCTGAGGCTGCAACCAATGAGATTTGGAAGTTCGATGTTGAAATCTCACAACCATGACAAGGCACCGTTCAGAGGCTTGTCTAGCAAATGGGCCGTGATGACCGAGCGCAGCCTCTCCCTCTGACTTGCAGGAGCAAGTAACTCTCCACACCTGCGGCTGTCTAAACAGCTCTTACGCCCTCAAGCAACTCCACCCGCCCTGCCTCGTTTGCCCAGGAACGCTGTGATGCCCATTTTGTCTCCGCTTCCTCCAGAATCCTTCCTCAAAATAATTTCTTCTGCGGAGTTTTCGGCACAACACCGTAGACCTCCTACCCACGCACATGGCTCCCCTTTGCTTACAATCCATTCTCCCAGCACCATTGTGCTGGATTTTATATTGTATGCTCCTCGGGACAGGGACCTGCCCTCTTGTAAAACACTGTACAGTGGTACCTCTGGTTACGAACTTAATTCATTCCGGAGGTCCGTTCTTAACCTGAAACCATTCTTAACCTGAGGTACCACTTTAGGTAATGGGGCCTCCGGCTGCCACGTGATTTCTGTTCTCATCCTGAGGTAAAGTTCTTAACCCGAGGTACTAATTCCGGGTTAGTGGCATAGCTGTCAACTTTTCCCTTTTCTTGAGAGGAATCCTATTTGGAATAAGGGAATTTCCCTTAAAAAAAAGGGAAACGATGACAGCTATGGTTAGCTGAGTCTGTAATCCGAAGTGTTTGTAACCCGAGGTAGCACTGTATCAGCAGCAAATAAAGAAGCTATGGAAACAGATGCACATTTGATGAAATTTACAGTTTTACACAGGCAGCGAGCTTTGCTTGGAGCTGGAAGGGACCCTGAGGAGCATCTTGTTTAACCGCCTGCAATGCAGGAATTTGCAGCTTTCCCATACAGGGATCGAACTCACCACCTTGGCATTATTAGCACCACGCTCTAACCAACTGAGTTATCCAGCTCCTGGACTGAGTTCTCTCGAACCCTGCTATGTTAGAGCTATCAACAAGGCGTCCTCTCGAAATTCTTCACCCCATTTGTGGGCAACTACTGGGTGGGGTTTTTTTTCCTGGAAGGGGGAAGGTGGATTTCACTGAATTTCTCAGAGGAAGGGAAATCCCCCGACAGTTTCTTGGGAGTAGGGCTCATCATTAGTCATGAGGCGAGGACAAATTCCTTCTTTCTTCTTCTGAGAGTGTGTGTGTGGCCACAGTCAAACCATGTAAAGCATTATGATGGCATTTTACACAGGCATGGCTTCCCCCTAAGAATCCTGGGAGTTGTAGTTCCTTAAGGGTGCTGAGAGTTGTTGGGAGGGGTCCCCTGCTCCCCTCAGAGAGTCTCAGTTCCCAGAGTTCCCTGGCAAGAGAGATGGAGCGCTAAACCGCTCTGGGAATTGTAGCTCTGGGAGGGGAATATGGGCTTTCTAACAACTCTCAGCACCCTGAACAAAATACAGCTCCCAGGATTCTTTGGGGGGGGGAAGCCATGGTCGTTTAAAGTGGTACCATAGTGCTTTACATGGATGGTTTGAATGTGGCCTGTGTGTGTGTTTGTTCGTAGCCTGGGCCCTATTTTGCATCCCCCATAATGCCCCAGGCCTAGCTTTGTTGCAGGGCATTGTGGGAGGGAAATGGCAGCCACCACAAACATTGGAGAACATTCGGAGAAAATTCCACGAAATGGCCTTCCTCTTCTGATTGGAGTGAGAAAAAGGAAACCTGTTTTCAGTTTTCCTCAGAACGACGTCTTCTGAGAAAGTTCAGTGCAGCTCCCGCGCTTACTTACCACAGCATCAACATCTGCCCCATGTTCTAGCAGAGTCAGAATAATGTCACGATTCTGGGTTCCAACAGCCACATGGAGAGGTGTAAAACCTGGTCAAAAAACAAGAGAGAAAGAAATGAGACAACTGAAGAAGGAAGGAAATGTACATCTGAGGATTTTCTGTCTCATGGAGGCAGGATAGTTCCTCCATATAATGAATAGAAAATGGGGAAACAAAAAACAAAATGATGTAGAAAACCCAGTAGTAATAATAATTTTATCGCTGTGGTTTAAAATGGTATTTCAGGATTTACATTTAGATGACTGTGACTGCTATATGTTTAAGGTCTCCTTGTGACTGAAAGCAGTATATAAAAGTCTATGGTAATAATAATAATAATAATAATAATAATAATAATAATAATAATAATACAAAGGATCCTATGTTGCAATTGTTTTTGGAATACTTTATACTATGGTTGCCAGATTTTTTTCACTTGAATCCGGGGACACATTTTTTTTAATGCTGAGTAGCAACAGGGAGTTAGTAGTGGGGACGGTGAGGCAAAAGACCCTGGGTCCAAGCACACATACATGTTGTATAAAGGTGCAAAGCCCTTTGTTCGCACCCTGTCAAACATAAATGCGCAGAGTTGGGGGTAAAGTCAAGGAAAGTTTCAGTGTCTGCTGTGGCTATAGAGACTGAAACAGGAGAGACATGTTTTGTTCATTCATTCATCCATTCATATTTATACTATGTAGATGACAAAATCAGCTGCCATGCCAAGTTGAAGATGTTGGCTTTGATCTCCAAGACCACCATTTTCCATACGGTCTACCAGGAACACAGTAATCTATAGGTAGCGGGGACCCCCAGAACTAGTAAAATTCAGCTGCCCAGGGTTCAAATAACACATCCATTGTGCTCAAACTGAGAAGCTCCAGCCCATGGGTGGTGTGATGATGTATGGAAGTTAATCAAAGCTCCGAATTTCATTAGGGCAGCGGGTCGGGGTGGGGTGGGAGTTATATCCTTGGGTCCTGATCAACACACCAACCCATTTCCCCACCCTCACCCCCGGTTCCTCATCCACGCTCACCCTCAAAGTTTCGCGCCTCCAGATCCAGAGGGGCAGGGCTCCCATCCAGCAACTCCTGCAGGCAATGGACGCTGTCGTGTTCGCAGGCAAGGTGGAGGGCGGTCTGCCCGTTGCGATCCAACACCATGGGCGACGCTCCGTGAGACAACAGCAGCTTCACCAGAGTTGGCTGGGCTGTGATGACAGCCAAGTGTAAGGGGGTCTGGAGTTTGTAGGGGACAAAAAAAAACCTCTTTGTGAATGCGGATGGCTACTGGTTATGTATTTATAGAGGTCTACTACAAACCACAGAGCCTAGGACTTGCCAATCAGAAGGTCGGCAGTTCGAATCCCCACGACGGGGTGAGTTCCCGTTGCTCGGTCCCAGCTCCTGCCAACCTAGCAGTTTGAAAGCACATTAAAGTGCAAGTAGATAAATAGGTACCACTCCGGCGAGAAGGTAAATGGCGTTTCCGTGTGGTGCTCTGGTTTGCCAGAAGCGGCTTAGTCATGCTGGCCATATGACCTGGAAGCTGTACGCCGGCTCCCTCAGCCAATAAAGCGAGATGAGCGCCACAACCCCAGAGTCGGCCATGACTGGACCTAATGGTCAGGGGTCCCTTTACCTTTACTATAACTAAAGTTCTTAATCTGGGCCCTCCGAGGCCTTCGTATCCGTCAAAGCAGGCAGCTGTGGTATGTTTTAGGCATGCTTTGAAGCAGCCATGATGGATCAAAATGGATGTTGGCGTCTCTTCCGTAGAAGCAGCTCAAAGCATTGTGTACATGTTTGCTGCTTTAGATATGGGTCATGCAAGCATTGACAATAGGATTTAGAGTAAAAGGAAAAGCTTTTTTATGTCTGTGACAACAGCTGTGAGAATGCTTCTAGCTCAGAGATGGAAGGACAGAGAAGAAGAATGGCAGACTAAACTGATGGCGTAACTGACCGGAAAGATCAGAAACCAGGAAGATCAAGTATTCCTAAAAGACTGGAGTAAAATTTTCAATATATTAAAAAGACCATTGCAAACAGTTAAAGTCATTGGCAGGGATATAACGACACTTGTAATGTAGAATCAATTGTGGTAGCTATGGATATATAATGGATGGGTAAGGGTAAAAGATGCAGAATACTTTATTTTAAATATGGAATCCATGGAGGGAGGGAGATCTGAGAGTTTGAAAGAACCTTTTGTTTGAATGTTTGAAGTGGGTTAAAGATAAAATGTGTAAAATTATGTAAAACCAATTTTAAAAAATTATATATATAAAAAACAAAGCAAAAGTATAACCATGTTTTTGGAAACCAGCTTGGAAAAGTTCCCTGTGTGACAAACAGTGCATGCAACAGAGGTCCCAATTGCTCATTCCCCACCTCTCAGGTAGATTATGGTCATTCACAGTCTACATTCTTTATGGGTCCTCCCAAATGGTAATTAATGGAAAACTCAACAGGAAGGCCCAGCTCCTGCTACCATTGAGGATCAATATAAAATGTCATACCCGCCAAGTGTCCCGGGAGAAGATGAGAGTGGAAGCTTCTGATTCCAACTGTAAACTAATAACAGTTCCCTGTGATGTTCCGGAAACCTTGGCTTGATTAAACTCTAGTTAGGATCGATTTGCAGTTTCAGAACCTGGCTTACTCTGAAACCATAGCAAAAACAACAACAACACCCCACAGTTTTGGAGTTTGGGGAGTTGATTCTGGATGTAGAAACACCTTGTCTCTTTTTTCTGGCATGTAAACAAGGAGGGGAGAGGGGGAAGGGGGTGAGAAGGAGCTTGGGGGTCTCCACAACTAGGAGAGATAGCAGGAAACCACGGTCACACATTAAATCCAAAACAGACCTCTAAACAGAGAATAAGCTCCGCTGAATGCTACCGGATTCGCTTCTTAGTAACATTTAGGATCAGACTAAGGCTTCGCTTAGTAGCAGTCATGAAATTAAAAGACTCCTGCTTCTTGGGAGAAAAGCAATGACAAACCTAGACAGCATCTTAAAAAGCAGAGACATCACCTTGCCAACAAAGGTCCGTATAGTTCAAGCTATGGTTTTCCCAGTAGTGATGTTTGGAAGTGAGAGCTGGACCATAAAGAAGGCTGATCGCCGAAGAATTGATGCTTTTGAATTATGGTGCTGGAGGAGACTCTTGAGAGTCCCATGGACTGCAAGAAGATCAGACCTATCCATTCTGAAGGAAATCAGCCCTGAGCGCTCACTGGAAGGACAGATCCTGAAGCTGAGGCTCCAATACTTTGGCCACCTCATGAGAAGAGAAGACTCCCTGGAAAAGACCCTGATGTTGGGAAAGATGGAGGGCACAAGGAGAAGGGGACCACAGAGGACGAGATGGTTGGACAGTGTTCTCGAAGCTACCAGCATGAGTTTGATCAAACTGTGGGAGGCAGTGGAAGACAGGAGTGCCTGGCATGCTCTGGTCCATGGGCTCACGAAGAGTCAGACACGACTAAACAACAACAACAAGGCTTCGCTTCCAGCACAAAACTCAATGAAAAAGTGGAATGACTTGTTGTAAATTGCTTCTGGGTTACTTCTGTAAGAGGGAGAATGACTAGTAAGTTCAATAAATAATAATTTATTATCTCTCAGTTTATCTCACTGTGTGTGTATGCCGCTGTCTGTGCACAGGAATCGTGCTGTGTTGTTGCAGGTCATTTCTGGGTAACAGAAGAACAACAACTGCAGGGAAAGTTGAACGTAGGTCCCCCCCACTTCCCTGCACCAGAGCTGTTTGTAGCTGGCGATGTCACAGAAGAGAAACCGAAGAAGTGGCAGGGTTCAAACTCAGCATCTCCTACGCAGCCAGCTAACCAGAGGAAACCCAGCTGGTTCCCACAGAAGAAACCACAGCCCCCAGCACCTGCCTGCGCTGACGCAATCGGGCGCTTCTCAGAAAGGGACAGGGCTGGTGCAAAAGAAGGGTTTATGAGAAACAGATAAGGAAATGACAGCGAGGCTGGGAGGGCAACCTGCAGCCCGCTTTCCCCTGAACTCCGCACAAACACAAACACACGCACACAAACCTATTTTAGCGGCATTGCACCATTCTCTCGCACCCTCACCGCAATCTGACTTGCGTAGGGTGCAGTTGTTTTCCTCGGAAAGGCTTCCAGACAGAGAGTCTGTAAACAGGAAAGCTCTTTTCTTCAGAGACCCTCCAAAGTCAGAGCCACTGGACTAGGCCAAAGGCCCATCTAGTCCTGTTTCCCAAGTTTTCCAAACAGATACCTGCAGGAGGCCCGGAAGGATCCCAGCACAAGAGCAACTCTCCCCTTCCTGTGGCTTCCAGCAACTGATTTTCAGAAGCTTTCCTGTGGGAGAGAGTTCCACAGTTTAACGTAGCACTGTGGAAGGCATTTAGTTCGGAAGTCTTTTGGCCAGACTTTTGTGGTAGAGGTGGGTCCGTATGGGACGAGGCTGAAGGCCATCGGATGGCTTGATTTGGCACAACTGGAGAGTATTTTTTTTTAAAAAACAACAGATAAATAATAGGCAATCAAAATTATAAAAGCAAATTGCTTAATAATAATGATGAAAAAAGCTAAGAAAACTACAAAAAATCTCAAAGTACGTGGCATAGAACATAAGCCATTATAGGAAAGAAAAAAAGAAAGAAGAAAGGAGGAGGAAAGTAAAAAAAGAAAAAAAGGGCGGGGGAAAAAAAGAGATAAAAGAGGAAGATGAGCCAAAACACAAGAAGGCTCATCTATTGTACGCTTCCGTCAAGGTCACAACAGATCATTATTCTTATCAATTCTCTCCACTATAACCCTTGCTGCTGACCTCGCATACATAACCTGGTTTTATTTTTGGAGAGTATTTTTTTTGTTCTGCTCCCAGCCCCACCGGCTTTTGTAAAATGGCATCATCTGCCTTGATACCTTGGGAGAGGGTGGGAGACCTTCAAATATCTCAAGGGCTGTCACATAAGAAGAGGGAACAAGCTTGTTTTCTCCAGCTCAGGAGGGTAGGACATGGGGGTAATGGGTTCAGGTTACAAGAAATGAGATTCCAACTCAAAAATAGGAAGAACTTAAGAGTAATTGGACAGTGGAACGGATTCTCTCGTGAGGTTGTGGACTCTCCTTCCTTGGAGGTATTTAAACAGAGGTTAGATGGCCACCTGTCATGGATACTTGACAGCTGAGATTCCTACATTGCAGCGGGGTGGACTAGATGACCCTTGGAGTCCCTTCTAGCACTTCAATTCTATGATCTTGATATTAAAAATGTACCAGGAAGCATTTGGACAAGAGGAAGCTAGCTCTGCCCCAGCGAAACTAAAAAGAAACCAAAACTGTAGAAGCCAAAAGTGAGTGTCACTCATGGTTGATTGAATTTTCATTTCCAGTTAAAAGGATTTCCAGGAACAAAATCTGTACTAGCTTTCATCCACCCCCAAGACTCCGAAAAGCCAGATGTTACAGTAGAGAAACTGACGATGAGGCAATACTAGGAACAGATGGGTCCAGGATCGCCGGGTAGAAAGCAAGTTTGCAATGTCTGCTACTAGCTGGAAAAAAAATATCTAAACACAGGACATTTGTACGTGCTCCAAGAGGGTGGAGCTGTTTCCCGATCATGTAAAATCCAATTGACATTTGTTCCGATTCAGCAGTAAAGAGGGGGTTTTTCCAGGGAAAGTAGCAAGAACACAAAAAACCCCCCCACTCTCCTACTGTGACTTGGAATCATGGGGGGAATTAAAGTGTGGATGGGCTGTGAGGAATCCTGGGTATTTGTGACATTGGAAGGGATTTTCCCCCTGCAAAACGGGAGGTGTAGGTTTGCCACCAAAATAGTTACGCTGCCCCTAGGTAACTAGGAAGCTGTAATACAGAGAGGCAGAAACTTGAGGACTAGGATAATGCCAACATTTGGGGCACACCACAGCAGCGGTTGGGGGGCAGCAAAACCAAATTCCAGTTAGTGGAACAGTGCAGTGAAGACGACCAGAAAGGGGGTCTCCTCCAACCTTGCCAACAAAAGCAGCGGGAAGGTTCAACTTTCCATTTTTGAGAGTCCTTTTTAGATCAGGACATCTCCGTAGAGGGCTTTTCCCTGCAAGTCTTCCTTTTCGGAAGGCAAAATTTCTGGACTCTCACTGCTTGGGTGGCAGGGATTTCAAGCAGGAACAAGGAACATTATTCTTTATTAAACACAAAAACAACAACAACAAACAAACAAACAAATAAAACACACACACACATAAAACCCAGCAAAAAAATCTAAAGATCATTCATCTTTTTAAAACACATAACACCCCACCCACTGAAGGAAGCCACAGCTCATTAAAAGCCAAAGAAATGTTTTTGCCTGGTGCCCTAAGGTAAGCAGTGATGGTGCCAGGTGAGCCTCACTAAGCATTCCACAAGAGGGGGGACACCACTGAAAAGGCCCCGTTCTAGCGTTGGCCTCCTCTGGAGGAGGAACACAGAGAAGAGCTTCGGCTGAGGGTTTGAGCCAGTTCATAAGCAGAGAGGCAGTCTTTGCAGGACTGGCGTCCTGAGCCACGTAAGGCTCAAAAACAGCACTTTGAATTTGACCCGGAACCTATCTATGCTGGAAGGATGCAAGATGGATTTACTCAGGAGGCAGCCTTCATTTAGTAAGACATCTCCTTGGCTGCCAGTGGGAACTCTCTTTCCTGCGGTCTGAGGATTGCGGATGGGCGTGAACAAGACAAAACTCCCACGAGCTGTCCTTTCCGTTGCGCAAGGCCGCGCCTGCTTCTCAGATTTACAGCTGCCACAGAAATCTAGTTTAAAAACCTTGCCCGCCTCAAATCCGAAAGTTGGCTGTGCACAAAAAATAAGGGACAGAAACAGAGGGTGGTGAAAGCACACAGTCTTGCATGCTTTCAGAGACTGCTTTTGACCCTGAACTGCATGCTAGAAATAATAGATATATATTATAATAATATATATATTTATAACCCCGACCCCCTCTAAAGCCTTTACCCACCCCCTGCAACTTCCGCCTGTTGTTCCTGGTGTTGTGACTCAGTGCTGCTGAGTGCAGAGTCTTTGTGTCTTTCTTGAGCCACACGCTTGAGGAAGTTGCCTGGGGTTTGCCACCAGCGAGGGCTAGGGAAAGTCCCTTGGGCGGGTAGAGGGGAGGGCACAAGAAGCTGCTGGGAATTAAGCCTTCGAAGCTTACAACTCCTCAAGGACTGGAGGGTTTGGATTGTGCAAACTTTCAGGGAAATGCACCAACCATTAGGAAGCTCAGATATCCTGGAAACCAGAGTTCGAAACCTACTACTTGGTCCCAAACCAAGTGGGTTCTGCTCAGGCCCTATTTGCACAATAACGCAATAGGATAGAACTTTAAACAGTCAGGGTTTCTTCCCCCAAAGCATCCTGGCAACTGGTGTGTTGTTTTCAATGGGCGCTGAGCGTTGTCAAGAGACCCCTTCACAGAACTACAATTCCCAGAGTTCCCTGGGAGGAGGGAATGATTGCTAAACCACTCCATGAGGAGAATAGGGGGCCTCCTGGCAACTACGTTTCCCAGGATTCCTTGCGGGGGAAGCCATGGCTGCAAAGCAGGGCATCAAAAATATAGTGCAGATGTAGCCTCAAGAGTAGACCTATTGCAATTAATGCACCTGAGTGAGCCATGCCTGTTATATCTCCAACGCGTCAACTCTTGAGTAGAATTAACCCTGGATATGACCCTTCACCTTTTCAGACTCAAAATCCCAACCTACAATACGGGACCTAATGACCACTTCTGACATTTTGAAGTCGTTTCTCTTCGCTCTCTCACTCCGGCAGGGCACTACAGCTGCACAAGATGGACCTGCGAGTCTGTGGTCGTGTTAATAATAAATTTTAAAAGCCGCCAACTTTCCACAGGGGAGGGGGGGCACGGGCGTCCGGGAACCCCTTGCCTTGGCAGAACAATGGATCGAAAGCCCAGTAAACCTCAGTCGATCCCTGGTCTCCTCTGAGCAAGGTTTCTGCCCAAATCCCTGTGCTATCTGTGTGGGTCTTCTTTCTCTTGAGGGTTGAGTCTTGAGGGAAGGTTATATGTTAGCAGCCAAAGGAAATGGATCCTGTAGTAGGAAAACATCCCCTTTCCTCGTCTCTCTGCTGCCCCCCAACCCAATTTCCTCTTTCACTCTCTCTTCACTCAGGGCTGGATGAACCATTCAGCAAAATAAGGACGCCCTTAGGGCATCAATGGGGGCAGCACATAAATTTTCCATTGCTGGATTTACCGTGGTGGATCTGAACCAGGTCCCACCAAAAAATGGCTCCCACAATAAGTGAAAAAAATTACATACCTATACACATGCGCGCATACATACAACAACAAAATAGTAATAATAGAATCATAGAGTTGGAAGGGACCCTGACGGTCATCTAGCCCAACCCCCTGAAATGCAGGAATCTTTTGCCCAATGTGGGGGCTTGAACCCACGATCCTGAATCCTGATTTAGGGTATTGTATAGATATGGAAGATTGGCAAAAAATATGGAATGAAAACCTGAAGTTTACAGCATGTACTACGTTAAAAGAAAATGTTATGAAAATGGTATACAGATGATATATGACACCAGTTAAATTGGCAAAAATGTACAAAACTTGTAACAAATGTTGGAAATGTAAAGAGAAAGAGGGTACATTTATTCATATGTGGTGGGAGTGTAAGAAAGTGAAGGGGTTCTGGGAAATGATATACAATGAGTTAAAGAAAATGCTGAAATATAGCTTTGTAAAGAAACCAGAAATCTTCTTACCGGGAATAACTAAAAATGAAATAAATAAGAGGGATTGTAAACTCTTTCAGTACGCAATAACAGCAGCGAGAATATTGATGGCCCAAAAATGGAAACAAGAAGAACTACCGACTTTGGAAGAATGGAGAATAAAACTAACAGACTATGCAGAACTGGACAAATTAACTGGAAAAATTAGACTTCAAAGAGACTATAAGTTCCTAGAGCACTGGGGAAAATTCAGAGAATATTTGAAAACTGTATGTGAGGAACATACAACGCTAGTGCGTTTTAAAGAAGCTTTGTGAAAAAAATAAGGAATATTGCAAGAATGTAAACGAGGACAGAAAATTTTTACTAAAAGGCGATACTATAATTAAGGAATGTGAAGATAGAAATTTAACTCTGGATGATTGTCAGAGGAGTTGGGGGAGGTTCAATAAGCCAAAATATGTGATGTGGAAAATTGTATGATTGGAGATATTATGAAAAAAATTAATAAAAAATTTATATAAAAAAAAGAACCCACAATCCTGAGATCGAGAGTTTCCTGCTCTACTGACAGAGCTATCCCAGCTAGAGGTTGATGATATACATTCATCTTAATGAATTTTGGAAACAGATTGGTATAGATTGGAAACAGATCGGGAAACAGATTGGGAATTGTGGGAAGGAACGTGGAAATAACTAAATTAATAGTTCTTATTACCCCGAGTAGTACTGAGTTAAAAACAAAAGAGGAATGCAAATGGGTAAAATTGATGGTAATTGCAGCCAGACAGGTCATAGCGAGTGATTGGGAAAATGCAGAAGAGTTAGGGGTGAACCAATGGAGGAAAAAACTGAATATTATAATTTTAGAATATTTAACTGTGAAGATACATAGAATGAAAGGGTTTAAGGTCATTGAGAAAGAGGAGGATTGGTTTGAGAAGATATAGAATTATTTGAGTAGGTTTGAACAATATGGGGCAATTAAAATGTTAAAAGTTAAGTAACACTTGTGGAAGGAGGCGTGTATATAGAAGTGTACATATGGTTGATTTGAATATGTTATTATTGAATATGTATATTATTGAATATTGTATACCCAATGAATCAGCCGCCAGGGGGGTTTCACTGTTTGTGTTTTGGCGACTGGTAAAAAATAAAAATACACTCATCTTGGGAATACAACCAAATTAGAACCTTGCAACTTGTATATGGGGGCACCAAAATCTTTTAACTGCTTAGGGCCTCTAAAGGTCTGGATCCAGAATACCCCAGCTTTACTGGAAGCCCTGAAGAATGGGGGAACCTGTTCTCTCGCCTTCCCTTGATGCACAAGACCTGATCACGCTCTAAAACTTCCTGGAGGGAGAAGGGCTGTGGCTCCGTGGTTCAGAGCCTCTGCTTTGCATGCAGAAGGTCTCGCGGTTCGTTCCCCGGCGTCTCTGGGTAGGGCTGAGAACTGAAACCCTGGAGAGCCATGGCTTTGCCAGTCAATGCACAGGCAAAACTGAGCTAGATGGACTCGGTCACAGTTTGCACTGTGCATTTAAAGCACCGTGCGGGGCCGGCCCACCCAAGAGACAAGGTGAGGCGACCGCCTCAGGCGGCAGAGTCCGCTGGGACAGCAGATCCTGATGTAGAACTTTAGCCAGGGCCGGCCCACCCAAGAGGAAAGGTTAATGCATTATTTAACGTAGGGCCGGCCCACCCAAGAGGCAAGTGGAGGCGACCGCCTCAGGTGGCAAGATCTACTGGGGGGGCAGAGCCCCAATGTCCATCTTTCTTCCCCCCCCCCTTGCTCCTGATGTAGATCTTCCTTCACCCCTTCTTCCTTAGCAGGGAGAGAGGTGCCATTTTGGGCTCTGCCTCAGGTGCCAAACTGTTTTGGGTCAGCCCTGGCAGTATGACACAACTTTAAACAGCCCCCGCCCCAGGAAATAAATTGTGGGAGCTGTAGTTTGCTATGGGTGCTGAGAGTTGTTAGGAGATACCTGATTCCATTTGCTAAAACTACAATTCCCAGAGTTCCTTGGGAAGCAGGATTGACTGCGAAACAAGGCTGAGGATTGTGACAGGAGGTCTCTGAACAGGGCTTAACAAACTACAGCTCCCAGAGTTCTTTGGGGGAAGCCATGACTGTTTAAAGTGGTACCACAGTGCTTTCAATGTCTGGGGTGAATGTGGCCTTGGTATACGGCAGGTTGCTATGATTCCTCTCCCCACTTTTCCAGCCTGAGACCTACAATAATATTCGGCCGCCCACATTGGTGCGAAGAATGAAAACCCAGGCGGAAACTTTCTCCCTGTGGCCTAAGAGAGAGGCAATCGCTCCCCCAAGCTGTGAGCGCTCGGATGGAGAAGCCCTCCAAGTCTTCCCAAACGTGCTGCTAAAGCAAAGCCCCCATGTCCAGGAGCAGTCTACCTCAAAATATCAGGTGCTGCGTACAAACAACAAGGTGCGATTGCCTTCACATCCTCTATGCTAAGATTCTTGGTGGCCACGGTAGGATTTATTTAATTTTCGCATTTCTGTTCGCCTTGCTTTCCTCCAAACAGCATGCAGAGTTCCGCTCCCTGTTTTACCCTATAACAACAACCCTGCGAGGTGGGTCAGGCCGAGGGCGAGTGACGCCCAAGGTCACCCAACCAGCTCCATAGCTGAGTGGGGATTCGAACCCTGGTCTCCCGGGTCTGGGTCCAACACTCTAACCCCTACACCACACTGCCTCTCTCTGGATGATGGACCGACAGCACGCCCCTACCCCACGGCCCACACTTACCTGCCGCAGGTTGTTGAAGGTGTCCAGGCTTTGCCTCCCCTGGTGGAAAAGAGCAATCAGGCGCCGAGCGGCCAGAAGATTCCCTTGAACCACAGCGATGTGGAGAGGCCTGGAACGGGACAGAGAAATGAGCTGCGAATCCATTAGACCAGAGATCCCTCCCCTCCCAGTCTGCAATGCAGGCTTTGCTGACCTGGCGCCTTCCAGACTACAACTCCCATCAGCCACCTGGAGGCACCACTTTGGCTGAGGTTGAGGGACACTGACACATGAGAAAAGTTGATCGGGGACTGAAGGTGGGGTGGATTGGAACAGCAGCTTCCAAGCTGTGGAGCTCCCTGCACCCAGAAGCACCTTCACTATACAAGAAACCCTATACCTGGGCTTCTGATACTTGGAAGGGACCCCCAAGGGTCATCCAGACCAACCCGCGAGTTGCAGAAATCTTAGCTAAATCATCCATGGCATGAAATGATTTTTAGGATGCACCTTAACCTGAGGTACCACTCTACTTAAAATAATCCTTTTCCCTATGTATTTTTAAAAAGCACTATTGTATACCATGGTACCTCTGGTTATGTACTTAATTCGTTCTGGAGGTCCGTTCTTAACCTGAAACTGTTCTTAACCTGAAGCACCACTTTAGCTAATGGAGCCTCCCGCTGCTGCCGCTGCACGATTTGTGTTCTCATCCTGATGCAAAGTTCTTAACCTGAGGTACTATTTCTGGGTTAGCGGAGTCTGTAACCTGAAGCATATGTAACCCGAGGTACCACTGTATCTATATTTTCCATTTTGTCTTTAGATGCAGATACAGTTCAAGCCTTGAAATAAAATTATTTGTCAGCATAACTTCTGTGGAAATGATTTATATACAGTGGTACCTCGGGTTAAGTACTTAATTCGTTCCGGAGGTCCGTTCTTAACCTGAAACTGTTCTTAACCTGAAGCACCACTTTAGCTAATGGGGCCTCCTGCTGCCACCGCGCTGCCAGAGCACAATTTCTGTTCTCATCCTGAAGCAAAGTTCTTAACCCGAGGTACTATTTTTGGGTTAGCGGAGTCTGTAACCTGAAGCGTCTGTAACCCGAAGTACTGTACTTACTTAATTATAAGACTTCAGTTATCCCCAGGGTAAAAAAAAAGGGGGGCACATTATCTACCTGGCCCGGGCCTCTGCCTGGTTCTGCAAGGCCCTGGTCTGAACCTTCGATAAAGGGGCATGAGTGGGATTAAGGGGGTCTCCCTGCTTCAGCCCCCTCCCTATTTCACTCCTGGCCAAAGCTCTGGCTCTCGGTTGTCCAAAGTCTCAACGCCCCCCTGCTACCTATCTGCATAGCACTCCGGGCTCCACCTGACTTCGCAGAAGCTGCCTCTCTCCCCGCTTGCGATGAAACGAAACCGCCTTATCGTCTGGGGCCAAGCCCACAGGCAGCGGGAAGGGCTCCCAGGGCACCAGCTTCCAGTAAGCCGAGCCCTGACCTCCGCTTCCTGTCTCGCTAACGGAGCCTCAAGGGCTCACCGCAGAAGCCAGCCCCCCCAGCGGTGAGGAAGGAGGAGACGAACAACCCCTGGTTCAGTGCTCTGCAGCTGAGACGGATGTGGGGCAGCTTAAGGAGGAGAGAGGGGCAGGGGTCACTTCTCCCCGTCGCCATATTCCAGGAAAAGGGACAGGACTGCCAACAATTACACAGCAGGGGAAACGTCAGCAGACAGGGAGGAAGTCAGGGTGTGTGTAAGAGAGAGGGGTGTAGCTTGGGTAGGGGATTCCCCTTTGGCAGCTGCACTTGGCTCCGGTTAAACAAAGCTGCTCAGCGAGAGGAGGGGCAAAATGCAGAGAGGCCTTCCTCTCCAACTGTCCAAACCAGAAGGAAAGAGCGTTACCTGTACATCTTAGGCTAAGTCTGTGATCCTTCCAACCAAACAGGGTGGAAAGAGGCTGTTTGGCCCTAGAGGTGGGGTAGACTGTTTTTGGATATGGAGGCTCAACCTAGCTACTGTGGTGGCGGACAGCCGCCGACAGGCTGCACCCACCAGGAATGTGTCTAATCAGGGCTCTCCCCTCCGTCCCCCCCCCCAATTTGCCTAAGCAAATGGCCACCCTGACATGATGCGGCAACACAATTCTGCACATCAGGGGCTGGCGGGAGTTGTGGCTCGAAATATCTGGAAGCCTGGTGCGTGTTGATTATGCAAAGGGTGGATTTCTTCATCCTGGGAGACCCAGGTTCAAATCTACAGCAGAAACATTCCAGAAGGCTCAACTCTTGGATACCTTCCAAGTCAAATTACCTCCCCTTTCCCTCCCCTGAAAAAAGTGTGTTTTTAAATGTGTTTTCTGCAGTTATGCTCCTTTTTATAGAAAGGTCTGTACAGAATAACCAACGGCTGCTTGTTTCCGTTTTTAAACAAAGGGGCTGTGTGCTGTTGGCTTGGCTAGTGCACAGGTCCATTTCACAGATTACGCCAATAGTCACTGAGGCTAGAACTATGTGTTCTGCAAACACATTGGGGTGGGTCATGGCATTTGCAGGGGAAACTGCTTAGTTCCTCTCCCCACAACTAGAATCTGCAAACGGCTGGTCACCAGCGTAAAGATAGAACTACCACAAAGCAACCATTTGCATGTGGGGTGAAATATGAGGTGTTGGCAGTTGCCCTCCTCAAATGATGCCTCAAATTATTCAGCCCCACCATGGAAATGGAATCTAGAGGCGAGATTCAACTTCCACCCATGACTCAGACTTCAGTACTGGGATGGGAAAATCGGAAACAAGGAAGTCCTCTGAGCATGTGAAAGCTGCCTTTTGGCATCTGCTGCTGTTTAATTATAAATTCCCAGGTATTGCACACATGCCTTCTCAGAATCGACCCTCAAAATTGAAGCTCCCCACCCCCCCATTTCCTGCCAGGCCCTGATCCTTCCCTTCTTCTCCTGCACTTCCAGTTCTCCCCCCTTGAGCACCCAGCTTCTCCCTCTCCTTACGTGTCTCCGTCCTCATCTTGCTTGGTCGCTGTGGCAACGTCTAGGGCCAACTGGGCCTCCACGGGGCAGAGGAAAGAGTAAGGGGTGGGGACCCTCAGCACCGGGTTGGGGGTCACGGGATGCAAAAGCGGCGACATCTCGGGGCTGAGGAAGGGGCCGGCCAAACCTGAAATGGGGAGGTGGGGAAAAAGAGAAAGAAGGGGTTGGAATGAGAAGCAAAGCCGACCCTAAAAGAACCCAGGCGTCCGGGACTCCTATTCCCCACATTGATAAGTTCACTGGAAGGCTTTCCTTGAGCTCTGCCAGTCGCCAGCCTCTTCAGGAGCAAGGAATGCCATTTTGAGCCTCAGTAGTGGTGGCAGAGGGAATGGGCACAAACAGAAAGAGTAACAACAAAGCTCCAAGTTTGCATTTTATTTCCTCCAAAGGCAGCACATTTTAAAGGGTGTTTAGTTATCGCTGTTTGTATACGCAGATGCATTTTAGACCTCACAGCAACCGAAGACAGGGGTGATCCTTTTGATTTGTTTTAAAAATAGAGAGGAGGAAACTGCTCCTCTCCAAAAAAAAAAAACAAAAAAACCCTTGGTTCTTCTGTTAAAAAGCTCAGATTTCCTCATTCTGGTCAAAGTGGGTGGAACGGCAGCAGAAAACGGCAATTAAAGGGTCCAATCTGCACCATACAGTTAAAGCACTATTTATACCACTTTGTACTGCTTCCCCCAAAAAATTATGGGAGCTGTAGTTTGTTAACGGTGCTGAAAGAGTGTTTTAAATGTATTGTGCAGATGTGGACTGCATCCAATGGGATGTGCTTGGTTTCGGTCTGGCCACATTGGCACTGCATCTCAGGACGGTCTTTGCTTATTTGCCACCTGAGGCGAAATGCAGAGTTTCCACACCTAGCGGGCAGCAAGGAAGGGAGTGGTTTCAAAGGGAGAAGGTGAGCTTCATTGATGCTCCTTAGATGGAGACACTCTGGGGCACCTCACGGTTTGGGCCACAGTAGCACCACAGGCAGAAGAAAAGCCTGAGCATCTAGCGCTGCCACAGCTGTGCTTCTCCCAACGCCACAATTCTGACCAAACTTGCCGTGAAGTCCGGATTCCCCACTTGAGGAGAGGGCTTCAATTTACCTTGCACCTGTGCTGGCCTCACACCTGACAAAGACTTCTGTTGTGCTCAGAAGCTTCGTCGTCTCCAAGCCACTAGCTGGTCCAACGGCAAACTCGTAAGAAATAAAAATAAAAAATACTTCAGGTGTTTCTACAGCACATGCGTTCCGCAGAGCGCCCCAGCTCGACAACAGTAGGTTCTTTCGACAAGAGATCTTTGCCAGTTTGCATCTTTACTGTATCAACATATTTTAATGATTTTATAAGAATAGAATCATAGGATTTTAGAGCTGGAAGAGACTCTGAAGACCATGTAGTCCAGGGTTTCCCAAACTTGGGCCTCTAGCTGTTTTTTTGGACTACAACTCCCATCATCCATAGCTAGCAGGAACAGTGGCCAGGGATGATGGGAACTGTAGTCCAAAAAACAGCTGGAGACCCAAGTTTGGGAAACCCTGACTAGTCCAACCCCCTGCAATGCAGGAATATACAGCTGTTCCATACAGTGACTGAACCTGCAACCTTGGTGCTATAGGACCAAATAATCATAATAACAATAATAATAAATAAAAATATTCTTCACTGCAGGACAGGAGTAGCTTGCTACAGCCACCTAGGCATTTTCAGGGCTGAGGTGCGATGCACGCAAGGGGACTTCCCGATTCAGAGATTATGTTCACGGGACTAAGGCAGGCACCAACATCTCCATTTCACCCGTTTTGTAGACCTCCCATCTGTCTGGCTGCCACACCTGCCTGATAGATTCATTTCCTCCTTGCTGCAGGCCTTCCTCTTCTTGACCCCTACAGCTGGGAAAGGGTGTTTTTTTAAAAAAACAAAAACGTTTTGGGTGAGTCCAAAGCCATTCCATCACCTCAATTACCAAGTGGGGCCCTTGTATCGCAAAAGGGACGGTGCAAACCAGGAGTGGGTCACCTGTGGTCCTCAAATGTTGTGGGGCTCCATCTCCCACTGGCCCCGGCCAACACAATCCGGAGATGATGGGGTGTGTGGTCCATCGAGATCTAGAGCACGGCAGGTGAGCCACTCTCGGAAAGGCAAGTGGATGGGTGCTAAGTGATTGGGAAGGACGTTGGCTGCAAAAAAAACCCCTAAGGATGGAGAGGTAGAAAAATCAGCTGCTGGCGGAAGGAGATTGAGCGGGGATAGAGCATTCCAGAGAGGGTGCCTTCTCTTTACCTGAGTAATACGCAGCTGGGAATCTTGGGTAGCTGACAGAGATATACGGAGAGTGGTAGCTATTGAAGGGGGAGCCCCACAACTCGCTGCTCTCCGTCTTGGGGACTTTGCCAGCCAGCGGCCCCTGGGCGTCCCCATCTGCCCCCGGCACGACATACGGGCGTTTCCGCAAGGGCAAGCACGTCTTGGCCTTCTTCTCCCCCTCCAGCCCCGCCTGGGGAGAAGCCGTGCTCCGCATTCCTGGAAGGATGGGGCCGGGCTGGCAGACGGCACTCGGGGCTTCCTCGGGCTCCCGGGAAGTAGGCAACTGCCTCCCGGAGGCGTCCAAAGAAACCTCTCTGTCGGGGGCGACGCATCTGCCTTGGCTGCCCCCTTTCCGCCAGGTGCTCAAGTCCACAGGTAGCTCCCCGGCCATGTTTGCCAAATCCTCCTTGCCGTCGCCGGGCAGGGACTCCCGGGCAGGGTTCGCTTTCGGCTCCAGAGCTGGGTCAAGGGCTGGTGGAGCGGGAGGCGTCCACCTGGTCAGCTTTCCCGGGTGCTGCTGAGTTGGCAGTCGGAAAGTCACCATCACCTGCTCATGTTCGCAAACCAAAAGCCCCCAGGGAACCCGCTCACCCAAGGCAGCTTGGGGGAGGCTCTCAGTTTCCGACGGCGGCCGCTTTCCAAGCGCCCTCCGACGGACGCTGCAAATCCCTTTCCATAGGCTCGGAAGAATGGATGGCCCGGTTACCTCCACCGACGCGCCATGTGATCACACCTGAGCGCTTTGCTCGCAGGGTGTGGGCAGTGGGTGAGGTGTCATGCTCCGGCAGGCAGTCCTTTCCGAGAGCAGCAGGGAGAGAGCCGGGAGGGGGTGGGGGGTGCAGGAAGGTCACAACCTCACCCGCACCTTCCTCGTCCGCTTTCTGGATTCCGGGGGAAGGAGTCACCAGCCAAGCCGCGCCCCGTCTCAGCGCTCCGTCCCTTGCCAATTCTCTTCTCTTGTTTTTCTTTTTCCTGGCTGGAAGTGCTCCCCCGCCGCCCAAACCCGACGGTCCGGGTGGCGATGGCAGTGCCCTCAGTGCCCCGCGGGCGCCCACGAGTGAATCCCGAGGAGCGGCGGTGACACCCGCTGCTTCGCCCACCCTCGGCGGTAGAGGAAGCCGGGACTTCCCCGTCGGCTCAGCTGAATACTAGGGACTTTCACAGACGCCTCTTACCGGCCTCCCCTCCCCGGGGGAGTTCCGCCTACAGCTCCTCCTCTTCTTGGCCGCCTGCCCGCTCTCGAAACTCCTTCCCCCGGCAGGCGCACAACGGCCAGGGGAGCCCTGCGCGCCGTGCGCCCAGGGCGCATTGCCAAAGAGGCCAGGTGCGCCCAGGGCGCATTGCCAGCTCCCCAGGCGGAGAGGCGAGCGGGATCGGGGGGCGGGGAAGCGCTTCGCTTCGCTTTTGCGGCCCTTTTCCCGGACTTCTCCCCTCCCAGCCGGGAACGCCCCAGAGGGGAAGGGCAAGGAGTGCGACCGCCCCTCGCCAGGGCTCGGAGGCGACGGGGCGCTTAACTCTTTCCTCGGGAAGAGGCCAGGGGAATGAGAGAAAGACGCCCAGCGATGAATGAGGCTGCGCGGCTCAGGGGGTTTTTACTTAAGGATAGGTTCGGTTCTGGAATAACTGGTCCTGCAGAACCTTGATGGACCATCAGGCCAGTGCCCCATCTGGTCCAGCATCCTGTAGGGCCAATCAGATGCCCGTGATATGCCCGCAAGCGGGACCCGGCCACAAGAGCCTTCTCCCTCCTGCGCTCTCCAGCAACGGGTATTCAGAAACGTGCCTGCTTCCGGTCATGCAGGCAGGGCTCGTGGCTCGTAGCCGTTGTTTGCGTCTCCCCACCGCCGTGAAGTCACATATTTTAATGTTTGTGGTTTTTAAATTTTTGTAAATCGCTTATTAGCCCATTTTGGCATTAAGCGTTGCATAGAAGCCAACTATGTACATATACTTACATATATATGTACATATATGCACAACTATGTACATATAGTTATATATGTAACTATGTTACATAGGAGCCAACTATAGGGATGCCGGTGGCGCTGTGGGTTAAACCACAGAGCCTAGGACTTGCTGATCAGAAGGTCAGCGGTTTGAATCCCGTGACAGGTGAGCTCTCGTTGCTCGGTCCCTGCTCCTGCCCACCTAGCAGTTCAAAAGTACGTCAAAGTGCAAGTAGATAAATAGGTACCGCTCTGGCAGGAAGGTAAACGGCATTTCCGTGTGCTAGGCCAATAAAGCGAGATGAGCGCGGCAACCTCAGAGTCGGTCACGACTGGACCTAATGGTCAGGGGTCCCTTTACCTTTACCTTTTTAGGAGCCAACTCCTTGGGGCCGAGGAGGTCTTCGGCTTCCCTAATAATAATAATAATAATAATTTTCATAATAATTTATTTATTTATACCCCGCCTACCTGGCTGAGTTTCCCCAGCCACTCTGGGCGGCTCCCAATCGAGTATTAAATACAATACAGCAATAAAATACCCCCCACGAACACACGTCATGTGTTCGATTATGCAGGGCAGGGCTTACTTGTGCCCCCACAATATGTTATTATTGGGCGTAGGGGGGCATAACTGTGCATAACTAACTCAAGTTCTGCCCCCCCCCCCAAATCTGGCAGATTAACAGCGTTCTCCTCAGCATATAGTGATAATAGGGCACGCTGCACCTGTTAAAATTCTACCTGCCTGTAAGTTGTACCTCGATTAAAATAATAATTTTTTCCCCACAAAGCATATAAACCGCTTCACACGAGCATTGGCTTTTTAACTTCGGTGGCACAACGTTGCTCTCTTGATAACTCCGATGCGAGCTTGTCACCATCTTTTATCACTGTTCGTGGGCTGGATTTCTGCCTGGCATGGAGAAATCTACCAGATCGAGCGACTTTCTCCACGGGAGGAAAAGCTTCGCCTGCCAGATCTCTGCGCTGCAGGCTGCTGTTAAACGCACAGGAGCAGGAGCAAGGAGAAAAGGTGGCAGCCTGCAGCCCTGCTGCTCCTCTTCGTTGAAAATCAGCCTGCCACGCGGAGATCTCGCAGGCGCGCCGCATCCTTTGGCGTGGGCTGGAAGGGAGAGAGAAAAGACGCTTCGCCAGGGGGAAAATTGGGTGGCAACCTGGCCTTTTCCTGCACGCTGCTGCAGGAGAGGCGTCGCGTCGCGTGGGTTGGCAGGAAGAAGCACGAAGTTCGCTGGAAAGGAGGATGCGGGGCGATCCGGTTGTTCTCCCAGAGGACGCAGAGGGCGCAGCGGCGCTCCGGAGCTGCAAGGGAACGGCTGCGCAAATGACGAGTCACTCGCGGTTGGGGAAGGGAGGGGAAAACTCAACGGGATTCCCCCAGAATTGGTCCAAAGGGCACGCGAGGTCGCTGGCGGCTAGGGAAACGGAGCCCCCTGCTGGCCGAGGGAGGAGAGGCAGCCACCTCGGAGGCGAAGGGGTTAACATGCCACCTTCAGAGCCAAGTGAACATCTAAAGTTCTGCCAAGGAGGTGAACTGGGGGAGGAAGGGCAAGCGAGGGCTTTCCCCGTCACGTGGGTGGGGACCGTGATTCTTACCGTACATGAAGCACCCTTTGCCCACACCAATGAGGAAGGGAGGCCTGCTCTGATAAGCTTCCCCCCCCTTTTTGGGGGGGTGATGAAATCTGATTGCCTCGCCCTCGCCCGCCTGTGCTTCCCTGTGAATTGCTTTTCCCAGCGAGCAGAGCACAGCGACTCACAATCACAGCTGATTGGGAGGAAACAAAGCCAGAACAGTGAATTGTGCAGAGACACAGCGGGTAGACTCCTTGCTGAATTGGTCTAGTGGACTGATGGGAGCAATGACAAGGCTTCTTCTTCTTCTTCTTCTTCTTCTTCTTCTTCTTCTTCTTCTTCTTCTTCTTCTTCTTCTGATATCTGTGTGCCCTGAACTTGGGACATTCTGCATTCTTTTTTCTTTTAAAAAAAATTATTCAAAGTTATAACAAGACATATTATCCAAAAACATATCATCATTGTTTCCCCACCCCCATTGTTCCTCCTTCCCCCTTCCCACACAAAACCCACCCACTCCCACCCCCCAACTTCCCTCAGTTCCAGTCTTTGGTTTCTCTAAGAAAGCTGCTTTCTGCATGTTACAGAGTTATATAGATCCTCAAACTATTTAGCTGATTATAATCAATAAAAAGTTTGTGAATGTTGATTCAAAACCTGCCAAGGAGTCCAGTTCGCTTTGTTGCGTCTTCAGATACTTTGTAAAGGGTTCCCATTCATCCTTAAACTCAAGTTATCCTTGTCCCGTAGCTTATATGTCAGTTTTGCCAGTTCTGCATAGTCCATCAATTTTTCTCGCCGTGATTCTTTAGCTGGCGTTTCTTCAGTCTTCCATCCTTGTGCTACCAGAGCACTCGCGGCCGTTGTCGCATACATGAAGATGTTTTTCAACTTTTTCATTCTGCATTCAGTGCAGGTGTCCTACTGCTCGGTCACTGGGGATACAGTACATGTTCTCAGCTCATGAGACATGACTGGATGGGTGACAGCCATCCCGAGATTACACGCTTACAGTCTCTGGTGCCACAAGTTAAAAGGATCAGAGGGCTAGACTGGGAAAGATCCCCTCGCTGCCCACAACCATGTATTATCATAATAATTATTTCAATTTATTATTTTCCCTTCACCCCAGGACCCGTGGATGGCTTGCAACTCTTTTGTGGTGGTTATTTTTTGGAAAAAAAATAGCATGGGGTCTGAACCAGATCAGGTCTGTAGCAGATGAGGCTGCATTTTAAATTGCATTTTAACCTGTATTTGAAATTGGTTCCCCTTTTCTCTTTTTTCCCTATTATGTTTTAACTTTGATTTTATTGGTGCTAGCCACCCTGAGCCCGACTCTGGCTGGGGAGGGCGGGGTATAAATAAATATTATTATTATTATTATTATTATTATTATTATTATTATTATTATGGCAAAAGGCTAAAATCCCTCCCACACCTGTGCTGTTGCCTCAGTTCAGTTCACTCTCCATCACACGCCCAGCATTTGTTTTCAAGCAACCCAGCCATGCAAGAATTAAAGAGGTCGTGAAACGCGTCAGAAATAGTTTGATCCTTGGGTTCTCACAGTGGTCAAACAGAGGTTTCGGGGGAAGCCAAGCTCAAGATTCCTCTCCCCTCTTGTGGTTTCCAACAGCTGCAGTTCAGAAGCTTTTCTGCCTCCATAGCCAGCCTGGCTAGTAGCCATTGACAGCCCTCTGTGAATTTGTCCAACCTTCTTTTAAATCCATCTGGGTTGTTGGCCATCACTACAGCCTATCCAGAATGTGGCAGCCAGACTGGTGACTGGGAACAGCCGCCGAGACCATATAACACCGGTCTTGAAAGACTACATTGGCTCCCAGTACGTTTCCGAGCACAATTCAAAGTGTTGGTGCTGAGCTTTGAAGCCCTAAACGGCCTCAGCCCAGTATATCTGAAGGAGCGTCTCCACCCCCATCGTTCTGCCCGGGCATTGAGGTCCAGCTCCGAGGGCCTTCTGGTGGTTCCCTCACTGTGAGAAATGAGGTTACAGGGAACCAGGCAGAAGGTTTTCTCGGTAGTGGCGCCTGCCCTGTGGAACGCCCTCCGATCAGACGTCAAAGGAATGAACAACTATCTGACATTTAGAAGACATCTTAAGGCAGCCCTGTTTAGGGAAGTTTTTAATGTTTGATGTTTTATCACTTATTATTATTACAGTGGTACCTCGGGTTACAGACGCTTCAGGTTACAGATGCTTCAGGTTACGGACACTGCTAACCCAGAAATAGTACCTTAGGTTAAGAACTTTGCTTCAGGATGAGAACAGAAATCGCACGCTGGTGGCGCTGCAGCAGCGGGGAGGCCCTATTAGCTAAAGTGGTGTCTCAGGTTAAGAACAGTTTCAGGTTAAGAACGGACCTCCGGAATGAATTAAGTTCTTAACCCGAGGTAAAAAGGTAAAGGGACCCCTGACCATTAGGTCCAGTCGTGGCCGACTCTGGGGTTGCGGCGCTCATCTTGCTCTATAGGCCGAGGGAGCCGGCGTTTCTCCGCAGACAGCTTCCGGGTCCTGTGGCCAGCATGAGTAAGCCGCTTCTGGCGAACCAGAGCAGCGCACGGAAACGCCGTTTACCTTCCTGCTGGAGTGGTACCTATTTATCTACTTGCACTTTGACGTGCTTTCAGACTGCTAGGTTGGCAGGAGCAGGGACCGAGCAACGGGAACTCACCCCGTCGCGGGGATTCGAACCGCCGACCTTCTGATCAGCAAGTCCTCGGCTCTGTGGTTTAACCCACAGCTCCACCTGTGTCCTTTATTATTATTATTCTTTTGGGAGCCTCCCAGAGTGGCTGGGGAAACCCAGTCAGATGGGCGGGCAAGAAATAAATATAATTCCACAGCTTAACCATGTGCTCCTTGAAGAATAAGTTTCTTTAATTTGTCCTGAATATTCCAGCCTTCCAGAAACAAACCCAGGGGGTCTGTAATGCCGTGCGTTTATCTTTAATCTACCTTTGCATGACATTTCCCTCCTCTTCCTCCTCCTGGCGTTCCCTCTTCTACACAACTATGAAATGTCTAGGAGCCTTGGGTGTTCAGCTAGGCATTCCCACGACTTGGACCCATGCAAATACTAAAATAGTGAACAGTGTGAGGGTGAGTGAAGTCACACATGAAAGGGGAGGAGCTTAGAGGGCTCTTTGCATTGAGCAAAACTGGCAAAGTGGAGAGTTTTTCCTTCTGCCACAAGCCCAAATAAAGGAGGGGGGTGCAGTTCCTGCAATTGTTCCCCCGCCTCGGGACTGCCCTAAACCCAGAGGCAGGTTTCCCAGAAGCCAGACTTTTGGAAAGTCCCGTTCCACAATTTCAAGGCCCTGCCAGGAAGCAACGTGTTGGAGAAGAGCCTCCCTTAAGAAATACAGTATTAAAGTGGTGTTTGGGAAGTTCATTTTTCATAAGGAATTGGTTCCAGTTCAGCTGCTCCAAAGGGAATTAGTTGCAGATACAGCTCTCTCTCTCTCTCCAAAAAAGACAGGAGATAATTCCTTTCTGGTTCAATTACTTAATTAATTCTCGTTAAGCCTTTAGAATTTTACAAACACAGCAATTATTTTTTTAAAACAGAATATATATATATATATATATATATCGTTTTATAATGATTTGTTTTTCTATGTTTTCAGTGATACTTGTTTTTATCTGTAAGCTGCCTTGAGAAGAATCGGGGGGGAATTGTGGGGTGTAAACAGATTTATTAGTATTATTATCATTACATTGGTACCTTGGGTTACATACGCTTAAGGTTACAGACTCCGCTAACCCAGAAATAGTACCTCGGGTTAAGAACTTTGCTTCAGGATGAGAACAGAAATCGTGCTCCGGCGGTGCAGCGGCAGCAGGAGGCCCCATTAGCTATAGTGGTGCTTCAGGGTAAGAACAGTTTCAGATTAAGAACAGACATCCAGAACGAATTAAGTACTTAACCCAAGGTACCACTGTACTATTAGTACTACTACTAGTAGTACCCCCCATTATGATATTTAAGATAAACAGTAGCATGAATTAATCCAGTGAATTAGTCAATCTGAATTAGTTTATAAACAAGGATGCCGTCCAGGCTAGATGCTAGCATTGGAATGTGCCATCTGATGGGTTAAAAACAGCTCTTGGTTGCTCCTGTGCCTTTAAGCGCAGCTGGATTTTGGAAGACATCTGGTGAAGAAGCTTTACATGTCATGGAGATAATCAAGTTCTCAAACTTTTTTCTTCCGGGCCACACTTTTCTGAATTAGAAGTTGCTCATGTTACACACAATTTCTTATTGATAAGAAATACGTTGGAAAACGAAAAGAAACCACTCCTAGCAGTGCTTGATTTATAGCATAGAACACAAGTACCGTATTTTTCGCCCTATAGGACGCAGTTTCCCCCCTCCAAAAATGAAGGGGAAATGTGTGTGCGCCCTATGGGGCGGATGCAGGCTTTCGCTGAAGCCTGGAGAGTGAGAGGGGTCGGTGCGCACCGACCCCTCTCGCTCTCCAGGCTTCAGGAAGCTATCCGCAAGCTGTGGGAGCTCCGCGGGAGTTCCCGTCGTGTTCCCAAGGCTTGCGGATAGCAGCCTGCATCCCAAAGCCTGGGGCGCGCTCCACAGCATGCCCCGGGCATTGTGCAGATATCAGGCAGCCCCACAAGCTCGGGGGACAGCAGGGAGGCAGAGTGCCACCACCCCGCTGTTCCCCGACCTGGTTTGGAGGCTGGCGCTAGTGAGAAGCGTGCTTCTCCCCACCGCCAGCCCCACAAGCTCGGGGGACAGATATCCGCAAGCCTGGGGAGACTGGTGCGACTTCCCACGGGCTTCCTAGGCTTGCGGATAGCAGCCTGTTCTGGGGGCTGGGGTCGGGGGAAGCTCGGGCATCCCCCGCCCCAGCCCCGCGCCTGGTGAAAAAATAATTCCCCCCCTTTATTCCCCCCAAAAAGTAGGTGTGTCCTATGGGCCGGTGCGCCCTATGGGGCGAAAAATACGGTACTTTATAATATGATAGCGGGACACCCAGAAAATATAAAACAATGCAGCTACCAAAGAACATGAATCATTCCCAAAATATCATTATAAATGAGTCTCTTATACTGTATATGTACCGTAAGCATATATACAAACTCAATGAGAGGTGTGAGCTCGCTTTTGCTGGGCAATCTCATCGATATTATGTCTAGTTTGAGACAAGGTAGGGACATGGGTCTAAACCACTGAGCCTCTTGGGCTTGCCGATCAGAAGGTCGGCAGTTCGAATCCTCTGACGGGGTAAGCTCCTGTTGCTCGGTCCCAGCTCCTGCCAACCTAGCAATTCAAAAGCACGCCAGTGCAAGTAGATAAATAGGCACTGCTCAGGTGGGAAGGTAAACAGTGTTTCCGTGCGGTCTGGTTTCCACCACGGTGTCCTGTTGCACCAGAAGTGCTTTAGTCCTGCTGGCCACATGACCTGGAAGGCTGTCTGCAGACAAACGCCGACTCCCTCAGCCTGAAAGCAAGATGAGCGCCGCAGCCCCATACAGTGGTACCTTGGGTTAAGAACTTAATTCATTCTGGAGGTCCGTTCTTAACCTGAAACTGTTCTTAACCTGAGGTACCACTTTAGCTAATGGGGCCTCCCTCTACCGCCACGCTGCCACTATACGATTTGTGTTCTCATCCTGAAGCAAAGTTCTTAACCCGAGGTACTATTTCTGGGTTAGCCGAGTCTGTAACCTGAAGCATCTGTAACCCAAGGTACCACTGTAGCTGCCTTTGACTGGACGTAACTGTCAAAGTAGCTGAGGCTCCAATACTTTGGCCACCTCATGAGAAGAGAAGACTCCCTGGAAAAGACCCTGATTCTGGGAAAGAGGACAGAGGACGAGATGGTTGGACAATGTTCTCGAAGCTACTAACATGAGTTTGACCAAACTGCGGGAGGCAGTGGAAGACAGGAGTGTCTGGCGTGCTCTGGTCCATGGAGTCATGAAGAGTCGGACACGACTAAGCAACAATAACAACTGTCCAGGAGTCCTTTACCTTTACCTTTAGTTTGAGACAAGCAAACTCTCTGAAATATTTAAATGTTTCTTTGGTTGTCCTCGAATCTCCCCGCCACAATTACCATCCTCTCCTGGCACACCAGTGCGGCCTTCCACACCCTTTGAGAACCCCTGACTTAATACATCATAAAAGAAGCTTTTGGCTGGAGCATGTCTAGACTAATTTAGGACTGCCACTTATTAAAACCGGGCCTGCTCTCCGGCCTTTAACCTGGATAAACCAAGTTTTCCTCGGCATTCCATCCCTTTGTGTCACACGCTAAATTGCTGTGTGTCAGGCTGCTGCTTAAGGCACAGGAGCAAAGACTAGGAAACAAAGTTGGCAACCCCTTTCTTCAGCCAAGGAGCTTGGCTTGGCAATAGCTAGGCTGACACCTGGTGGCTGACTTGACTAAAGGCTGCAGAATCTTGCGCAGTTATTTTCCAGGGAGTTTGATGTGCTTCTGTAATTCTCTGCAGATACACTGGTAAGTTATAGCTATCATCACTGCATCCAATATCAGAGCTACTCAGAGACAACCCATTGAAATTAATGGACTCCTCCTATCACTACAGGTCAAGACTTGCCAAAAGAGCAGAAGAAATTATTTTTGTATGCAACAACAGCAGCTAGGATATTACTAGCTCCAAAGTGGAAAGACAATAAGGTACCAGCTAAAGAAGAATGGCAAGAAAAAACTGATGGAATATGCTGAAATGGCCAAGTTAACTGGAAAATTTCAGAGACAAGTGTTATGTACTGAAGTTCTCACCCTGGGCCAGCAGGGGGATACTGTAGATAGTTATGCAAATGAAGGATCAAAAGTGACGTTCAGTGATTGGATAGTTTGTATGCAAATGAAGGATCGAAAGTGACGTTCAGTGATTGGCTAGTTACAGAAAATGGTTACTGTTGCATTCTAGTGGAGCTCTATATAAGCAGGCTGACTGAGCTCCTCAGTCCAGTTCTGTTCCAGCTTACAAATAAAGAGCTGCTTTGGAAGAATCGCTGTGTCGTCTGATATGTTCGTCCACAACTTAACAACAAGGATAACAGAGACTTCAGAAAAAAGACTGGGAACCATTTATGCTGTATTTACAGAAACATTGTAATAAACACTTGCAACCAACAAAACAAATATAGAAATCAAGATGTAAAAATTGGAAAACAAAGTGTAAGAGGAATTTTGAAAATAAGCATGGTATAAAAATGTTAACAATATAGCAGTATTTAAGTTAACGTTTGCAATATTAAGGTGGAATAAAACAAGCAGGGGAAGTAAATATTTAAAAAACCAGAAGAGGAAGTTGAAGGAAGTCATGGGGGATTTATATTTTTTTTCTTTTTTGAGATAACGTTGATTGTGAAGATTATAAAATTGTAAAACTTAATAAAAATTATTTTTTGAAAAAGAAATTGATGGACACCTCCCTCACAGGGTTAAATGAAGAACTCTGAGAAAATGGTGGAAAGTCAGTGCAGTTAATATCTAAGAGAAACAAGTCTCAGCCTTGATAGCTCAGTTGTCTAGAGCGTGGCGCCGACAGCGCCAAGGCTGCAGGTTCATAAACCAGAAGTTTTTCTTTTGGGAATTATAGGGACAGAACTACCGGTACCTAAATTTTATGGAAATTAATTTATGTATGCTACTGCAGCAGCAAGAATGCTACTTGCCCCCAAAGTGGAAAGAAGCAGAAGTCGCAGCAAAGGAAGAATGGACACAAAAACTCATGGAATATGAAGAAATGGCAGAACTTACCGGAAGAATAAGAAATCAAGCTAACAAACTCTTTCGGAAAGAATGGAAATGGTTTGTTGAATATTTACAGGCAAATTGCAAGCAGATGAAAAGACTGGCAGGATTATTGTAATAATCTGCAGTTTCATAAGAGCTTATATTTAAAATAGATAATTAAATGAATCTGGATATGCAGAAGATATTTTAAAAATCAATTTAAGGAACTGCAGGAAGAGGGGGAAGGGAGTCAAACTTCAAAAGGTTAAATTGATTGTAAAACTAATGAACTGTATAAACTTGAAAAGTATAAACTTTTTAAAAGGCTGCAGGTTCGATCCCCGCCTGGGATAGCTGCATATTGCTGCATTGCAGGGGGTTAGACTAGAGGATCTTTAGGGTCCCCCTTCCAAGTCTACATTTCTATGATTTTCAATGGGTTTTCTTGGCACCTCGTATCCGATGCCTACCACAGAATTAAGAGATGCCCACAAATGTAAAGCACACACATTTTGAATTGTTGTCTTGCAACAGGGGAGTTGCTCCAGAGTCTAGACCCTTGATCGTTTTGGTTACCTGGCTGCTGTTAAAGGCAGAGAAGCAATGGCTAGGAAAGGAATGTGGCAACCCTTCTATGCCTACGTTTTGATTGGAGATAGCTATGGCGACACCTAGCGGCTGATTTAAGCAACGGCTGTGGAATCTACCAGGGTTTCCCCCCCAGGTAATCTTAAAAGAGTTTGGTTTTCCTGTACAGTCAAAAGTAAAACAGATATTACAAAATCTCCGGGACACTCTCAGGGTAAAGTAACTGAAGTGCTTTCCCTGAAATTTACCGGGGAAATTAGAAAAGAAATGTGTAAATCAGAACCGGGTATTTGCTGGAAATGTCAAGAAATGGAGGGTAATTTTTATCATATGTGGTGGACATGTGAAAATGTGAAGGAATTCTGGGAGATGATATATAATGAGAGAAAAAAATGTTTAAGAAGGTGTTTATTAAAAAGAGCAGAAACCTTCTTATTAGGAATGGAAGTCTCCACAGATCAAAATAACTTGGTTTTTCTCTACAGTTACAGCTGCCCGAATGGTATATGATCAGAAATGGAAAGAGAGAATAAGAAAGGAGGAGTGACAGGTGAAATTAATGGAATATGTAGAATTGGCAAATTTAAAATAACAGAATAAGGAATCAGGAAGATGGAGTGTTTAAGGTAGAGTGGGAAGTGTTTGCAGAGTATCTGAAGAATTATGCAAATAAGATTAAATAATCATCAATATTAGCATAAATTCAGCAGTTTAAAGTATTAAAGTTATAGGGGGGAAGAGAAACTTGAAAAAGAGGAAATTAGAACATGCAGTTTTACTGGATAAATAAATAGAACCATGGAACGGGGGAAGGGAAGTCAATGATGGTGGGGTTGCGTTCAATGAAATGTGAAACTGCAATTATGAAAAAGGTATAAATAAAATATCGACATTTACTGGGGGAGTGCTGTGATCGTATGGAAAGCACCAGATCAACGTTAGCTTTTGAAAAAAGTGAAAAGACGCACACTGTTTAAAAATAAAATTTACCCATAGTTAAAATACAAGGAACCAGGATTCAAATACTATCACTGCTATAATGGTCTTTGTGTGTGGTGACAGCATGTATTAAAAGCAACTGGCTTCTCCCAAGGCATCCTGGGAACTCTAGTTTACTCGCCACAGGGCTACAACCCAGCAAACTACAGTTCCCATGGGTTTTTTTGGGGGGGGGTGAGCCATGTTCTTTAAATACCTGGTGTGGATGTGACCTATGAAAGGGCAGGTCTCCACCTCAGGCAACACACAGTCTAAAATTTGTCTTGGGGAAGCACCTTTAGACTTAGAGACAGGCTGAATTAGAGCAGGCTGAGGGACCATGGATCCAGGCCTTCTCTGTCTGGCTCTCAGGACTTCCCCCAGCCTGCCGCCACCACCAACCTGTCTTGGGGTATTTTGATTAAGGACAATCTTCTCCCAAAGTGGGTGATATCACCCCCTGGCTGGGGGACTGGAATGATCCAGGGGTGGGGGCAGTAATAGCTTCAGGTGCAATTGGGGGTGGGGGGAGGCATTGAATAAAAATAAGGAAGCAAAGAGAATTTTGCAAAACCGTTTGTACGTGTTTCATCTGTTGTGTAATGGTGCTTCCCCATGTGACATAAAGTCGTGATGTCTTTATTTTCCATATAAACCCACAAAACGCAAGTTGGAACTGATCAGCTATCTTAATTTTCTGTGTGCAACGCGGATGTTACTGCGGTTGAGTTCAACAGATAATTTCGAAACGTCAAGCTTCAAGGCGCCCTTATTTAGAACAACGCCTTTCTTTATTATGTTGTAGGCAGAAATAAAGGTAAAGGTAAAGGTAAAGGGACCGCTGACCATTAGGTCCAGTTGCGGAAGACTCTGGGGTTGCAGCGCTCATCTCGCTTTATTGGCCGAGGGAGCCGGCGTACAGCTTCTGGGTCATGTGGCCAGCATGACTAAGCCACTTTTGGTGAACCAGAGCAGCGCACGGAAACGCCGTTTACCTTCCCGCCGGAGCGGTACCTATTTATCTACTTGCACTTTGACGTGATTTCGAACTGCTAGGTTGGCAGGAGCAGGGACCGAGCAACGGGAGCTCACCCCGTTGCGGGGATTTGAACTGCTGACCTTCTTATCGGCAAGCCCTAGGCTCTGTGGTTTAGACCACAGCGCCACCCGCGTCCCTTTGTAGGCAGAAATACAGATGCATAAAAGAATGCAGATTTGTCACTGCATCTTTCTGTTTGTTCACTGAAAGAAGGTAGATTTCTAGGGGGGTGCTGAGTATTATTAATTTTTCTGAAAAGGGGGCAGTAGACCAAATAAATTTGGGCATCTCTAGTCCAGAATGTGTCCTTGGGCTGCAATAATGCCTCTTGCTTCGGAACGCAGAGGCAGGCACATGTGTAGAAAACCTCTGACTTTTGCACACTTGAAAGGAGGAAGAAAAAGAGTCCCCGCCCACGTTTCCCTCTGGCCACACCCCCTGTGGACATGTGACCCAGGAACGTTGCCCCCATGGCCTTCAGGCTGACAATGATTTGTCCATGGATCAGGGCACTGGGTGGCCTGGGACCTGTCACTATACTTTGTCCGAAACTACTTCCCAGCTTGTAGGTGAAAGGGGAGGCCATGGGTTGGGATCAATGCCAGTCTTACTCAGAGGAGACCTATTGAAATGAATGAACCTAGTTAATTTCAATAGGTCTGCTCTGAGTAGGATGCCTATCGGATGCAGCCGCATAGAACACCTGGGGACCATAGAACACTGGTCCTGAACATAGCTGTCAACTTTCCCCCCTTTTTAAGGAAAATTCCCTTATTCCGAATAGCATTCCTCGCAAGAAAAGGGAAACGTTGACAGCTATGGTCCTGAAAGACCTACATTGGCTCCCAGTACATTTCCAAGCACAATTCAAAGTGTTGGTTCTGACCTTCAGAGCCCTATACGGCCTCAGTCCAGTATACCTGAAGGAGCATCTCCACCCGCATCCTTCAGCCCAAACACTGAGGTCCAGCTCCAATGGCCTTCTGGCAGTTCCCTCTCTGCGAGAAGTGAGGTTACAGGGAACCAGGCAGAGGGCCTTCTTGGTGGTGGCGCCCACCCTGTGGAATGCCCTCTCTTCAGATGTCAAGTAAATAAACAATTATCTGACTTTTAGAAGACATCTCAAGGCAGCTAGGGAAGTTTTTAATGTTTGATGTTTTATTGTGTTTTTAATATTCTTTTGGGAGCCGCCCAGAGTGGCTGGGGAAACCCAGCCAGATGGACGGGATATAAATATATTATTATTATTATTATTATTAGTAGTAGTAGTAGTAGTAGTAATGGAAGCTGATTCTCAGCTGATTCTCTCTACTGGATGCACTTAGCCATGCACCTGCACTTTTAATAGCTGTGCTTGTGAGGCAGCAACCCAACAGGTGATGTCTTTCCTTGGCATGCACACTCTTTTTAATGGACATTTTGTGCCCGTCCCTGCCTCCCTACAGATGATCGAATCTGTCCATTTCAGTTAAAGCTGCTTTCTTGTTTTCTCAACCTTCAGCCCAGTTCTTCACATTTCCATGTCAGTTTGCAATTCAAGAATGGAAAAAGTTCTCATGAGAATCCAGTGTCAATTTTCCTGAATATTCTGCATGCATTCCTGCCCCAATGCACACAATTTTGCAAAGCGGTTCCCCACCCCCCAGCATGATGCATTTTTGTATGTTATTTTTCCAGCAGGGTATGCATTTGTATGCACGCTTTACCCTAGCAAGTTGGTTTCTGCACATATGACCTGGCATGAAAAATGGCATTGCAAAATTCAGAGAAGGGTGCGTTTTGAAAGGAGGCTGCAATCCGGTTTGTATATCCGTTGGGGGAAAGTGGGGATTTGATAGCTTTGCCCTGCCTGAGACAAATGGCTTCTTTCTCAAAAGAGCCAAATTAGGTGTTGAACAGAAGAGTGGCCGAGTAGGTGACCAGTTTGTACTTTCCGCTATGGGGAAATAGTTTCCTTTGAAAGAACGTCCAGTTCTCTCCTCTCTCTCTCTCTCTCTCTCTCTCTCTCTCTCTCTCTCTCTCTCTCTCCCTTTCTCAATCTTGCCCAACTTTTCATTCCATCCTCCTTTCTCTTGGGCAATGTCCCCCCGCACTGGGGAAATTCCTCCTCTGCACAATATATAAGCCCCCCGGCCTGGTGGAAGGCATTTGCACCACAGAGAAGGCAACCCAGGCATCATGGCTGTTCTGCTCAGGGCTCTGACCCTGGCAGGTAAGAGGTGGAAAGGGCCCCCGGGGGTGGAGGGTGGAAAAGAGACCAGGGTTCCCGAGCCTTGTAATGAGAGAAGGATAAAGTCACCAGACCTCCAGGTCTCTGACCTGAAGCTTTCAGGTTTGCCTGGCTTCCTCCAGGTGGCAGGTGAGGGGCTCGAATCTCCAGGTGGGTGAAAGTCCCTTACAATAAAATAAAATAAAGATCATTAAGAAGATTGTGCGTGAAGCTTGCAAGCTTCAGCCCGGCAGGAGCAGACTGCAAAATTTAGCCTAAACCATGGGTAGGCAAACTAAGGCCGGAGGGCTGGATGCGGCCCAATCGCCTTCTCAACCTGGACGGTCCGGAAATCAGCGTGTTCTTACATGAGTAGAATGTGTCCTTTTATTTAAAATGCATCTCCGGGTTATTTGTGAGGCCTGCCTGGTGTTTTTACATGAGTAGAATGTGTGCTTTTATTTAAAGTTATTTGTGGGGCATAGGAATTCGTTCATTGTATTTATTTTTTCAAAATGTAGTCCGGCCCCCCACAAGGTCTGAGGGACAGTGGACTGGCCCCCTGCTGAAAAAGTTTGCTGACCCCTGGCCTAAACAGTCTGCAGGGTCTGCTCCCCTCTGCTCTCCTCTCCCAATTAACCTCCGTCTCCAGGGGCCTCCCCTTGTGACATCACTGGGGGTCTCCCCTCGTACCACCAGGGGCTGCCCCTAGGTCTCAGGTCTGGACCCTGAAATCTTGGGGTCTGAAATGCTCCTAACATGGAGCATAGGATCACAAACATCTGCCTTATCCTGAGCTTAGGGTGGGAATAGTGTTGCCAGCATTCCCACCAGAACAAACACAAACCCCTGTGTTGCAAAATGTGACAAAATGCAAACACAACACGCTGGCTAGTAACTGTTAGTAAATATATAATCGGTACGATGTCATTCAAAATATAGGAATAAGCCACTTCAAAATGATGTATATATCATACAACACATCTCACAAAATATACAAGTAACTGCAAGTTGTTATATGTATCAGAGTCAAACAAAGATTCAACCAACCAATGAATAGCAAGGAATGCCAAACCGTCTCTCAAAGGAAGACATCTCTGCAAAGTCTCAAAAGGACAGTATATCCAGAATAGTTCAACTGTTTCAGAATAAAGTCTTCATCAGCGAATAAATATCAATGAAATATACATACTAGTGAAGATCATACTAATGGATCAGTGCTCACTGAATAATGTAGCTGCTGTTGCATTTACTAAGAGTAAATGACTAACAGTTATTAGCCAGCATGTTGTGTTAGCATCCCCACCAGCACACGCCTTTTGCAGCTGGATCTAGAATTGATAAGTTTTTTCTCTGCGTTCCGAAAAGCTCCCTCTGCAAATCCCTGGAGATCCAGTTATTGTCCAAAGGCAGCTCCCAACGTTAGGAGCGAGAGAAGGAAGCTTGGGGGGGGGTAGTGTTTATCGGCCTGTGGTAACGAAGAAGCGGGTGTTCCCACCGATGTGGCGGAACAGTTTCCATGCTGAAATACGAGAGGCCCCAATCCGTATTGGCATTCCGCCGGCTCCTCAACACGCCCCTGTTTAGACAGCATCTCCAAGCTTGACAGTTTACAATTCTGTTTAAGCTCTTTTAATTGCTGTGCCGTATGGACTTGTTTGCTACTCATTTTGATTGCGGATTTTAAAGGCTTGTGGATAGCAGGCTGCAGCCTGAAGCCCGGGGAGCGCAGCACCAACTCCTGCTGCGCTCCCTGGGCTTCAGGCAGCTATCCGCAAGCCTTTGGAGCATGCCCCCAGCCCTGCAAGCCCTGGGAGCGACGGCAAGGCTGCGCACAACCTTGCCGCCGCTCCCGGACCTGTTCTGGGGGCTGGGGTTGGGGGAAGCTCAGGCTTCCCCTGCCCTAGCCCCGCGGCTAAAAACAAAGCCAAGACAGCGAGCGGGATCCATTCAGCTGGAGAGGTTGCGCATGGCTAGAGAGGAAGCCAAGACAGCCAGCGGGATGGATAATTTCCCCCCCTTTATTTCCCTCCCTAAAACCTAGGTGCGCCCTATGGTCCGGTGCGCCCTATGGAACAAAAAATACGGTACATCTTTTTAAATGAATTTCTTCACTAATTAACCCTCTTGTCTTGCAGCCTTAGTCTCCTGTATCCAGCTGGCCGATGCCATCCAGATTGTCCCCACCCCATCGACCCCACGCGTAGGACAAACGGTCACCCTTTCTGTGCAGGGCATAAGGGACCCCACCATCTGCTTTTGGTTCCGGGGTAACAGATTCGACAAGGGTCAGATGATCTTCCAGATTGAGGCCGGAAGGGTGGTCTCAAGGGGTGGGGGCTCCACGGACCGCCACAGCCTGGGGAGAGACTGCGCCCTCGTCATCCAAGGCGTGCAGTCGCCCGACGCTGGGGAGTACTATTTTATCGCCCTGCACGGGAGACGCTCAGGTCAAAGATGGGAAGATGCTCTGACACGGCTGCAAGTTTCCAGTGAGTACATAAAGGGGAAATGAGACTATTATGGGGTGGGGGGAGGCTGGAAGCAGCCTGAAGGATCTGCAGTGATTCAGAGTTTACCCACTGTCGTGAGCTGTTTGAATGCAGAGGAATGGTGGGGGGGAACCAGCTGGGACCCCCCCCAAGGGAAGAAGGCTCTGAGCCCGGGGAGTGGTAGTTGGGCAGAGGGATGAATGGTCAGAGGGAAGGAGGAGCTGTTGGAAGCTGAAGAGGTAATAATAATAATAATAATAATAATAATAATAATAATAATAATTTTTAAATTTATATCCTGCCCATCTGGCTGGGTTTCCCCAGCCACTCTGGGTGGCTTACAGCACAGATAAAAATACAACAAAATGTCAAACAGTAAAAAAACAGAACACCCTATGCAAGCAACAAGCAAACCAACAAATCAATAGAAACCAATGACAATGATAACAATAATAGACAGTTTGCTTTACAGTGAATCTGCACTGTTCACTGTAAACAATTTAACACAGAAAATTTTGTAAATTAAACTTAGTGCTGGGCAACACAAATGGTGCAGTAGGGAAGGACCCTGAAGCTATAACTCTTTGTCTCCACTAGTAAAAACATAGGCATGTTCACACAAACAATCACATTTCCTTGTGGTCTGGATTCTATTTCCTGGCTCTGCCTTACAAAATTCACGTGAGCAGGAAGAGGCTGTGGTAGAAAGAAATCTAGAATCAGAGTCAGGGATGTCTCCCCCACCTGCTGTGACAAGCTCCCTTCCCTTCTGGTCTCCCAGAACCAGGAGGGGCATGAAAAGGGCAGGGGAGAGGCTGACTGCAGGCAGGCAGGCACAGTCTCCGATTGCTTGGAAATAGCTCTGGAGAGGAGGGGACTTTCAGTCTTGGCAACTGATTTCGTGGAGTAAGACCTACAGGGAATGAGCTGCTGTGCTCAGTAGGCATGACACTCAGCCAAGTCGGTGGAGATTGTAGTTTTGCTAATAAAGAGCTGAGTCCAACTTTGAACTGTCTCGGTCACACCCACAAACGTTTCAATCCTTCCACTTCAATTACACATGTCAAATTTGCAATCAGGGTGTCTTGACCTTGTCTACTGTCTCTCGGTTTCTTGGCTAAAGGGAGGGAGAATCGTGTAGTGGTTGGAGGGCTGGATATAGATCAGGAGACTTGGGTTCAAGTCTGTACTCAGGCCTGGGATAATCCGGGGTCACTCACAGCCTAACTGATTTCTGCTGAGAGGGTAAAGTGAGGGGGACAAAGACCCTGAATTCCTTGGAGGAAGTGCATGCTAAAAATAATAATAATGTAATAGATGCAAAATAAGCTGCCCACTGACAAATACCGTATTTTTCTCTCTATAAGACGCACCAGACCATAAGACGCACCTAGTTTTTGGAGGAGGAAAACAAGAAAAAAAATATTCTGAATCTCAGAAGGCAGAACAGCAAGAGGGATCGCTGCGCAGCCTGCATTCGCTCCATAAGACACACACACATTTCCCCTTACTTTTTAGGAGGGAAAAAGTGAGTCTTATAGAGCGAAAAATACGGTATTAAGTGCCATTGCATGTCAGCTATTGGTTTTGCCAAGTGTTTGACTGGCCTTGCTCCTGTGTCTCAAAAAGCAGCTTGCAATGTAGACACAGTATCTGGTTATATGGTGTGTGTTTTTTTTAATTAAATATTATTACTATCTGGTTATTTGGTTGGTAAAAGGGTGTGTGCACCACAAAAATGGTTTTCCTGTGGATTATGCTGCTACTTCTGGCACAGGAGCAAGAACAGGGAACAATGAGTGGTTGCCATGAGGGGGTTGCCAACTGATGAGACAGCAGCTGCTCTTTTGCCTCTAGCATCAGCTTGATCTGCAAAAACCAAGAGGTTGTGCAAATTATACCAGGCCCAGTAGAAAAGTTGGCAACTCAAGGGAAGTTAGTGAAGTTGGAAACTCTGCGAGAGGCAATTTTCTCCCCACCCTTGAGCTGACTCTCTCCCTGTTTGTTGCAGACTGATGAATCTGGACCCCCTCCCACGGAACAACAGCTTTCGTTCCAAGGATGAAGGAATTGGCCCTTGAGATGAACGAATTTCCCTTTTGGTTCTCCTTCCCTTCCTCCTCTCTGATCTCCTCTTGCCTTCCACTAAAGGAGAACACTTCAATAAAATATCCGCACTGGCAATTCAAAGCAGCCTGGAGATGTGTTTGTGTTAGGTGCGTGCCGTGTCTCGAACTCTGTGTTTGAACCGGGGAATCTGTGGCCAGGATGAAGACCTTCTGGCCCGTCAGATGGCAGCTGGACTGATGGCATCTGGAGTCAACATTGAGAGTGCCAGAGGGACCTCATTCCTGTTGTGCAGGTTGTAAATGTTCATAAATGTACCAACCAAGCACATATATAGATATGTGGACCACATGTCTGGACCAGCACAGGAAGACCGCCCTGAAACCATTTTGACTGCCAAACTGACCAAATGTTTTCTCTGCAAGGAGGGAGGGGGTGAGGGAACCTTGCCACTGTCTCAGGAATTGGGTAATCTCCATCTCAAAGGAATGGCCAGACTATGAGGAAAGGCAATCAAATAAGGCATTATCAGATAACCTGGCAGACAGGAAAAACAACAACATTCAAATTTCTGTTATAGACCGCCTTTTAAATGATGTAGGTATGATGTTTGTGGGGGTTGGTCTTGGGTTACACCCCTTCTGTGATGTATGATGTATGGAGGGGTGGTTTTGAGCTCCAGGGAAGGCAATTTAAAATGTCTATATAAGGGCAGGCACACCTTGGTTCAGGGTCCTCCTGCGTGTGAGGGGAGGACCCTGTCACAACAGTTCAATAAAGATCAGGCTTACTAGCTGCTTTGCTTCTCAATATTCTCTGGTTGTCCTCTGTCATTTTCTCCTACCAATGGAGAATCTACAAAGGACTCTATAAGGGCTCTTGTGTCCCCCATAAGGGAATAAGGGCAGATTTTGTTTACAACACCCACAAAAAAAATTGAGGGAACTGTGTCCCCCCAAAGTTGATGGGCATTGCCAGTCAAATGGTATTGTGATTGATTATGCAGGGCAGGGCATACCTGGGCCACCCATTCCCTCCCCCAAGTTGGCACCCTTGGAGGAAGGTATATAAACTATGTTCAAAATAGACAATCTCTCTCTCTCATTCTCTCTCTCTCTCTGCATGGTTAGGCCTGAACAAACCCATCCTTCCTCAACAGCCATCTAAAATATCCAAATTACTGGAGTCTCCTGAATCTCTTTTGGGAAGGCATTCCAGGGGGTTTGTGGTGCAGCATCCACGAGGGTGAATTTCTTTGTGGTTTTTAAATGGTGAAGGGCTTCGGCTCAGAGCTGGGCATCTGCCTGGCATCTCCAGGTAGGACTTTCTGAAACCTAGGAGCGCCGCCACTGCCGGTCAGTGAAGACAGGACCAAGACAAATGGGCTTTCTGGCAAAGCCACTTAAACCGCACAGGCAGAGTCCAGAGAGGAAAAGTCCAAACCGACACTTTCCCGAACAAACTGAACAAAAACAGCATATGATTTGAGGAGACAGGAACCTAAAGGTTTTGTCTTTCGCAAGTCAGGCCACAAGAGCTTTTTAACAGTAGAAGGGACTTCCTCGAGAGGTGGTGGACTCTCCTTCCTCAGAGGTTTTCAAGCAGAGGTTGGATGGCCATCTGTCATTGGATGCCTTAGCTGAGATTCCTGCATTGCAGGGGGTTGGACTAGATGACGCCCGGGTGACCCTTCCAACTCGATTCTATGACTGGCAACACCCCCATCTGTCCCCCTCTTGGATAGCTGATGGTAGCATCAGCAGAATTAACCCTTAAATGGCAAAGTTAATGAGCCCTGCTGTTCCAACAAGGGCCAAAACCTTACTCAGCTCCCTCTGCCCTGTGACAATCTGTTGGCCCTGACACAGCGGGGGCTTTTCTGGAGATTTCCCGAGTTGATTTGGCCTCTTGTAGGAGGGGAGGGGTGGAGAGAGGAAAAGGAATGTAAATATTTACCAGCACAATGGAGCAGGGGATTTCCCCTGCACTGATTCAGTTCAAAAGGACTCACAGAACAAGGAAGCCCAAGAGGATCAGACAAATTTCCTCCCTGCCCCATTGAACTAAGGGACAGTCATGTTTGCCTGGTTTTTCCTTTTTTTCTTTTTTTCTACTGGGTTCTGTTTTTTATTTATTTTTAATTTCATTAAATATATGCACTGCTTGATTGCAAACAACAACCTCAAAGCAGTTTACGAAAAGGACAAATTAATAAAATTATGAGTGAAAACAGACAAAACATTCAAAAAATGAATTCCTTCCAGTAGCACCTTAAAGACCAACTAAGTTAGTTCTTGGTATGAGCTTTCGTGTGCATGCACACTTCTTCAGATACCGAAAGCTCATACCAAGAACTAACTTAGTTGGTCTTTAAGGTGCTACTGGAAGGAATTTTTTTTGTTTCAAAAAATGAAGAGCAGCAATAAACTAAAGAACACACCAGCATTCTAGATGCCCAGGTAAAAAGGTAAAGGGACCCCTGACCATTAGGTCCAGTCATGACTGACTCTGGGGTTGCGACGATCATCTCACTTTATTGGCTGATGGAGCTCGTGTACAGCTTCCAGGTCATGTGGCCAGCATGACTAAGCCACTTCTGGCGAACCAGAGCACGGAAACGCCGTTTACCTTCCCGCTGCAGCAGTACCTATTTACCTACTTGCACTTGGCGTGCTTTCGCACTGCTAGGTTGGCAGGAGCAGGGACCGAGCAAAGGGAGCTCACCCTGTCGCGGGGATTCAAACCGCCGACCTTCTGATCGGCAAGTCCTAGGCTCTGTGGTTTAACCCACAGCGCCACCCGCATCCCTGAGATGCCCAGGTAGGCTTGTCTAAAAGCTCTGCCCTCGTGTTCTCAAGTGCAGCTTAATCTGCAGAAATCAGCCGTTGACTATTTTCATCGCGATGGTGAAGCACGACCATATGCCAATCTCGGCAGACCAAGCTGTTGCGCATGAGAATCACACCCTGTGAAAGAAAGGCTTGGCAATGCCCCGTGTGCTTTTCCTCAAAACCCACCAAGAATTGCAGTTATTTTGCTGCAAAAGCTGGTGAAGGGTGGTTTGTGTTCGAATCATGCCCGCAGCAGATATAAACCACTGCCCAGGGCAAAGATCTCCCGATACCTTATCCCAAATCAGGATCTGCCATATATTTGATGTTCTGCAACATGCTATTGGAGGGACACAGGTGGCGCTGTGGGTTAAAGCCTCAGCGCCTAGGACTTGCTGATCGAAAGGTCGGCGGTTCGAATCCCTGCTGCGGGGTGCGCTCCCGCTGCTCGGTCCCAGCGCCTGCCAACCTAGCAGTTCGAAAGCACCTCCGGGTGCAAGTAGATAAATAGGGACCGCTTACCAGCGGGAAGGTAAACGGCGTTTCCGTGTGCAGCTCTGGCTCTCCAGAGCAGCGATGTCACACTGGCCATGTGACCCGGAAGTGTCTCCGGACAGCGCTGGCCCCTGGCCTCTTAAGTGAGATGGGCGCACAACCCCAGAGTCTGTCAAGACTGGCCCGTACGGGCAGGGGTACCTTTACCTTTAAACATGCTATTGATGTAATAATGGCGTATTTGTGGTGGATTTGTTCTGAGTTAGTTTCTTCTGCGATGCTGCTGTCACAATGGGTGCACATCTGAACGGTTTATTGCTGTAGATCATGGCATCAGTGCAGTTGGCATATATTGATAAAAGAAGAGATCCTGCAAATTCAGAGCTGTCCTGAACCTGGTACTCATCTTTATTTTAAAGGTGACCTTGAAGGTATGAGTAAATTCCCTGAACTTAATGCCAAGCTCAGCACACAAATCGCCTGTTACCAGCAAAGTTTAATTGTCACCTCCTGTAAGAAAAAAATGGGTTCGGCAGAGACAACAAAGTCTTCCTCCGAAAGTAGAGTCATGACTCAGGAAGCCTACAGATCACCAATGAGTCATTTCTCATGAGACTAACATTGGCACGTATTGACTCCAGCAAAAAGTTTCAGAAAGGTTTTCGGCAGAGTCCCTTGTGAAATTTCACTGGCGCTTTTGACAAATTCCCCCCTGATATTCTTGCAGAGAAGCTAGTAAAACGTGGGCTGGACAAAGTAACTGTTAGATGGATTTGTAGCTGGTTGAACCTGCAGAGTGCTCTTCATCATCCTAGGAAAAAATGACAAGCAGGGCTCTGTAATGGACTTGGCATTGCTCAACGTCTTTGCAAATGACTCGGGTGAAGGAATTGAGGGGATGCTCATCAAATTTGCAGGTGACACCAAACTGGGAGGGGTAGCTAAGGTCGCAGAAGTCAGAATCAGAATTCAAAATGGTCTTAACGGATTGGAGAACTGGGCGCAAGTGAACAAAATGAATTTCAATAGGGACAAATGTAAGGTTCTGCACTTCGGCAGGAAGAACCAGGTGCACAAATATAAGATGGAGGACACCTGGCTTACTAGCAGTACATGTGAAAAGGATCTAGGGGTCTTGGTGGACCACAAGATGAACATGAATCAACAGTGTGATGCAGCAGCAAAAAAACCGAAGCGGCCCCTTGTAAGGTCATGTCGGCATGGATGTTAAAATCCCTCAGGACAACCAAACTAGGTGTCTCCAGGAGAACATCCGCCATGACCTGAAGCAGCTTGGGCAGGGAATCCTTGGTGCAGCGGGGAGGTTGGTACACCAAAAGGAATCCTGTACTGCCCCTATTGCCCAACTTCCAGAACATGCACTGAGAAAACTGGGTCTTCCCAGTAGGACACCTGGTGCAAACTAATGACTTCCTAAAAATCACTGCAACCCCCCCTCCCTGCCCACAAGGCCTGGGTTGCTGTGCGTAAGAGAAACCTGGTGGACAAGCAGCGGCAAGGACAGGCCCATCTGCTTCATCCAACCAAGTCTCTGTTACGCATGCCAGGTCAAGTCCTCCATCCATGATCAAGTCATGGATGGCAGTGGTCTTATGAATCATTGACCTGGCATTGCACAGCAGCACCTTCAGGTCGTGTGGGTATCCCTTGCTGATTCCAGCATCCGTCCGGTCAGGAACAGACCCAAAGATGATCAAGGAGTCTGGAAACTAAGCCTTATGAGGGAGTTGGATGCATTTAGCTTGGAGAAGAGGAGACTGAGAGGAGATATGATATCTGAAAGGCTGCCACGTGGAAGATGGAGGAAGGTTGATCTCTGCTGTTCCAGAGGGTAGAACTGATTGATTCAAGTTACAAGAAAGGAGATTCTGAATAAACATCAGGAAGAACTTCCTGATAGTAAGAGTTGTTCAACAGTGGAACAAGCTACCTGTCGACATGCAGAGGGCCGTGCGGCCAGCTGGTAACCCCAGCTGTGCCGTCTCCATTCATCAGCCCATGCGCCGATGTAAATCAGCGACCCGAACTTCAAAAGCCTGGGCACGCTATTAGGAGAGTGTACTGCACACACAGAAGTAGGTGTGAGACGGGTGAAGTCATGCTGCAGCTACAGATTTATTAAACATAAATCAGAAGAAAGAAACATGTCGTCTCTCATGTCATCTTGGTAAAAGGTAAAGGGTAAAGGGACCCCTGACCATTAGGTCCAGTCGTGGCCAACTCCGGGGTTGCGGCACTCATCTGGCTTTACTGGCCAAGGGAGCCGGCGTACAGTTTCCAGGTCATGTGGCCAGCATGACTAAGCCACTTCTGGCAAACCAGAGCAGCACACGGAAACACCGTTTACCTTCCCGCCAGAGCGGTACCTATTTATCTACTTGCACTTTGATGTGCTTTGGAACTGCTAGGTTGGCAGGAGCAGGGACCAAGCAACGGGAGCTCACGCTGTCACGGGGATTTGAACCATCAACCTTCTGATTGGCAAGTCCCAGGCTCTGCGGTTTAACCCACAGCGCCACCTGCATCTCAGCAAAAGCAAAAGCTATACACAAATGGAAGTTCCCAGCATTCTGTGCTGGAGTGTAAACAGACATGTGACATGCAACAATCTCATGCCTGTTCCTTAAGAAATGTCAACAGTGGACTCTCCTTTCTTGGAGAGGGGTTGGACTAGATGACCCATGGGGTCCCTTCCAACTCTACGATTCTCAGATGCGAACCCTCTTGGGATGGTGAGCAGGGAGCGCACGGGTGTTGGACATGCAGGAGAGTTCAAGCACGTTTCTTGCAACAGCGCCACATTGCTGCTCTCCAGATGGCCTCAGGCACAACAAAAGCAGGACAAAAAACAATCTAGAACATTTGTGGTATAAAAAGTTATGGGATTTCAGCAAGCACAAACAGCAGCGGGGTCGTTTGTGACACGCCCTGAGAGCAACATGTGAGCTAGGACTAAAAATAAGAGATCAAAATCAGTAAAACAACAAAAAAACCTATAGTAAGAACAAAATTCATTTGCCATAAGCATCCCGACCACTTCTTCTTTAGAGCTAATTCTGCATACAGTGGTAGCTTGGTTTAAGAACAGCTTAGTTTATGAACAACTTGGATTAAGAACGCTGCAAACTCGGAAGGAGGTCTTTTGGTTTGTGAACTTTGCCTTGGAAGCAGAACATGTTGAGTGTGTTCCATTTGTAAATTGAGTCCTCCATTGCTATAGGAAAGCACGCTTTGGTTTAAGAATGGACTTCTGGAACAGATTAAGTTCATAAACCAAGGTAGTCATACCTTGGGTTACAGCCGCTTCAGGTTGCGTTTTTTCGAGTTACGCACCCGCCAAAACCTGGAAGTACCAGAATGGGTTACTTCCAGATTTTGGCAGTTGCTCATACGCAGAAGTGCTAAATCGTGCTTTGCGCATGCTCAGAAGCGCCGAATCACAACCTGTGTGCGCGCAAACACGCCGCTGCAGGTTGTGAGCACTGCGGGTTGCGAATGTGCATCCCGCACAAATCGCGTTTGCAACTCGAGTGTCCACTGTACAGTCCACTGTCCAGTGAGGTTACAGTGGTACCTCGGGTTACATACGCTTCAGGTTACAGACTCCGCTAACCCAGAAATAGTACCTCGTGTTAAGAAATTTGTTTCAGGGTGAGAACAGAAATCGTGCTCTGGCAGCGCGGCAGCAGCGGGAGGCCCCATTAGCTAAAGGGGTGCTTCAGGTTAAGAACAGTTTCAGGTTAAGAACAGACCTCCGGAACGAACTAAGTACTTAACCCGAGGTACCACTGTATTTCATTTCTCACTTAATGTTCCTGTGCTAGCCAGTAGGTGGCAGAAGAGATCACATTACAGTACTTATGTTTTGGCTAACAGGTGCTGATTCCCTCCAATACTGCTTAGGATGGTTTATCAAGGAGATCAGCTGTGCATTTCAACCCTTCCCCTGCAAGGCAGAAGTTCAACAGGAGAAGCGTTCTTCACTGAGGCAGCTCTGGTAGGAAGGGAGCATCCCTGGGGTTTGGGACTTACTCCTAAGGAGAGGAAAAAGGGAGACTTGAAAACAGAACAGCTGCATTGAAACAGCTCTCCGGAAGAGGTCTGCTGAAAGATTTGGTGCCGGGAAGAACCTGGGGAAATCAGGTATTATGAGCCAACATTTCTGCGATAAAACAGAGGGGGGAGATGGTGCCTCTTTTGGCCCCTTGGCCAGATGTGGCGCATAGATACTGTCTCTCGTGATGTGCCCCTTCCCCAGAGATATAGCAGCAGCATCTATCTCAAAGCAGCGCTCCTCTCCCAACCCCCCAAAATCCATATCAGATCTGAAGATAGCAGAATCCATCAATAGTTCCTCTTTCTCAAGCATTCCTAAGCAAGCCAAGCCAAACTGGTTTCGGCCCCAGACAAACTGGTTTTTTGGGTGACCAACGCTTGGAGGTGGGTGTGACCTCCTTGCACATTCCCGGGGCGTTTTCTGAGACAAAGGCCAGCCAACGGCCTCATTAATTCACGAAACCTGCAAGCGCCTCCTTTGTGGGTTTGCTAGCTCCTCCTATGCCAGATGGAGACATGGATGGCTTGACTAGCAGCCTAGGTTCCCTTCCCTGGCATATTCGCCTTTTAAACATTGTAGTTTTTTTTTAAAGGGTTCTGTGAATTGTAGCTCTGTGAGGGGTCAACTACCGCTCCCAGGATTCAAAATCCTCCTTCACCCCCCCTTTTTTCAAATTTTTATTGGAAATTTTATTTACAACATAACATAAACCCCCCACCCCCAATACAGAAATCCACCCTCGTTAAACATGAACATAACATACAATGAGCATAACATACAACAATACAAACAATACAGAAATCCACCCTCGTTAAACATGAACATAACATACAATGAGCACAACATACAACAATACAAACAACCAAATAAAAGATTTCCTTTATCCTGTATCTTGTTTTGATTAATGTCTGCAGGAGACTTTGTGGAAATTTCAGTTATAATTAGAAAAATCTTAATAATTATTCATAAAGGAAACAGCTTATAAGAAGTAAATAAGGAGGCCATATACCAAAATCCTCTTTCAAATGGAGATTTTGCAGTTGGGAAATTGAGGGCGGAATTCATGCAAAGCCTGGGATGAAGGAACCACCAAGGGAGGAAGATTAAAATTAGAACGCCGGAGGATAGAGACAAGTTTTTGGTGGCACACGGAGAAGATCTTCATAAGGGACTTGGATTACCCCCAGGGCCTGAACCTCCGGGGGTTCCTGCACCCTCGGACCCCCAAAAATCTGACAATAAGGTACCCCCACAGCAAGAATAACCAGATATATTCAGGATGTCTCTGCAACTTTTGAGCTGGAACATAAATGGCTGTAACATTCCAGGAAAAAGGAGAAAAATCTTTCACATTTTAAAAAAGGAACATTTGGACATTATTTGCTTACAGGAAACACATGTGACCAGGCTCCACAGAAAAGTGTTAATAAATAAAAGACTTGGTCAGGAATTTATATCTTCGGATACAGTTAAAAAGAGAGGTGTGGTAATTTATGCAAAAGAGAGCCTTTCACCTAAATTTCTGTTTAAAGATGAGCATGGAAGAATTTTGGCGATAGAAATACAACATCAAGGGGAAAAAATACTGATATTAGGAATTTATGCTCCAAATGAAGGAAAATCGGAATTCTATAAGAAGTTGCATGAGACCATGCTGGACTATCTGGACTACAACAACATCATTATGATGGGAGATATGAATGGAGTTGTATCAACCAATATGGATAAGTCACAGAGCCAAAAAATTTCTAAAGATGGGAGACTACCAAAGACCTTTTTTGAAATGACAGACAATATGGACTGGATTGACATTTGGAGAGTGAGAAACCCCTTGGGAAGGGAAGGAACATTTTTCTCTGAAGCCCAACTGACTTGGACAAGAATCGACCAGATATGGATAACTAGAGGTCTGGCACCTAAGATCAGAAAGGTGGAAATCTGCCCAAAGACATGCTCCGACCATAACGCAATGAGAATGGACATGACATTGATTCCAACCGGTTCCTTCAGATGGAAGATGAATGATGGCCTGTTTAGAGATCAGGAGATCACTAAGAAGGCCCAAAAAGCCCTAAAGGATTATTTTGAGATCAATATGAACACCACAGTGGAAAAAAGAACTATCTGGGACGCAAGTAAGGCCGTGATGAGGGGGTTCCTGATACAACAGAACACAGTAAAGAAAAGGAAACAAAACGAAAGGAAAGATAAAATTTTGGAAAAAATCAAGGAGTTGGAGAAGAAGTTAAGACTTAATCCGAAGTCCCAGCCGATTCTGAGAGAAATCAAACTTTACCAAGCACAGTATTGTAAACTGATAAATCAGGAAATAGAATGGAAAATCAAACTAATGAAACAAAAAACTTTTGAGTCGGCTAATAAATGTGGAAAACTGCTAGCTTGGCAGTTGAAGAGGAGACAAAAGTTAAACACAGTGACAAACTTAGAGATTGAAGGAAGATGTATCCAGAACCCCGGAGAGATTAGAAAGTGTTTCCAGAGATATTTCAAAAAATTATATACTCAAGGGCCACAAGATGAAGCAGCGATTAAACAATTTCTAAAGACAAATGGACTGGCAAAGTTGTCAGAAGAAAATAGATCAATTCTGAATGGCAAAATAACACGACAAGAGATTGAGCAGGCCATCCAAAATATGAAACAGGGCAAATCACCAGGACCAGATGGGCTGACCTCCAAGTATTATAAGACATTGAAAGACTATTTGATACAACCACTGATGGAGGTCAGCAATGAAATTTTAGAGGGGAAGAAGGCGCCAGAATCGTGGAAAGAAGCTTTCATCACATTGATACCAAAATCGGAAACTGAAAAGACACAGCTTAAGAACTACCGTCCCATCTCCCTTTTAAATGTGGATTACAAAATATTCGCAGACGTTTTGGCAAGTAGATTCAAGAGGGTTTTAAACAAAGTAATCCATAAAGACCAGGCAGGCTTTCTCCCAGGTAGACATATGTCTGCCAATACAAGGAACATTATAGATATATTGGAGCTTTTACAAACAGACATAAATACTAAAGCTGTTTTAATTTTTATAGACGCGGAGAAGGCCTTTGATAACATATCCTGGAAGTTTATGAAAGGGAATCTAAAAGAAATGGGAGTGGGCCGGGGGTTTGAGAATGGGATTGATGCAATATATTCAGAACAAAAGGCTAAACTGATAGTTAACAATGTGGTTACAGAAGAGTTTAAAATTGAAAAAGGAACACGACAAGGCTGTCCGATTTCCCCGTTACTATTTATCTCGGTCCTGGAGGTGCTCTTGAACACGATTAGAGGGGACAGGTTGGTGGAAGGGATACAGGTCGGAGCGAAACAATACAAACTTAAAGCGTTTGCAGATGACTTAGTTCTGACATTACAGGAGCCAGAATCTAGTACGAAAAGAGTACTACAACTAATCCAGGATTTTGGTCGGGTGGCGGGATTTAAACTAAATAAGCAAAAAACCAAGGTGTTGGGAAAAAACTTGACAGATATTGAGTCGGAACGGTTTCAGAGAGAGACAGAGTTAACTGTGGTTAAGAAAGTTAAATACCTAGGGGTAAACATAACAGCAAAGAATTTGAGTCTGTTTAAAGATAATTATGAAAAATGTTGGTCTGAAATTAAGAGAGACTTGGATAGCTGGTCAAAACTGAAACTTTCATTGTTAGGTCGAATAGCTGCTATTAAGATGAATGTATTGCCAAAAATGTTATTTTTGTTTCAGACATTGCAGATTGTAGATAAAACGGAGTGCTTCCGGAAGTGGCAGAAAGATATCTCCAAATTTGTCTGGCAGGGCAAAAAGCCCAGAATTAAGTTTAAGATATTAACGGACGCAAAAGAAAGAGGGGGCTTTGCCCTGCCAGACTTAAAGTTGTACTATGAAGCCGCAGCTTTCTGCTGGCTAAAAGACTGGCTACTTCTGGAGGACACGGATGTGCTGGATTTGGAAGGTTTTAACAATGCATTTGGATGGCATGCATATTTATGGTATGACAAGGTTAAGATCAACAAGGTCTTTAAGAACCATATTGTCAGAAAAGCAATATTTAATGTCTGGACAAGATACAAAGACTTATTAGAAAACAAAACACCGAGGTGGCTGTCACCTTTGGAGGCCAAGGCCCGAAAAAGACCCAATATGGAGGCCAATTGGCCAAAATATTGGGAAATACTAGAAAGGGATGGAGACAATTGGAAACTGCAGAGTTTAGAGAAAATGAAAGATAAAGTGCGAGACTGGTTACACTATGCTCAGATTAAGGAAGTGTTTAAGATTGATAAAAAGTTAGGATTCCAGGTGGAGAAATCGAAACTGGAGACAGAACTGCTAGAACCTAAGACCAAGGTACTTTCAAAAATGTATAACTTGCTGCTGAAATGGAACACACAAGACGAATTGGTTAAATCGGCTATGATAAAGTGGGCCCAGGATATTGGGCACAACATTATGTTTGAGGACTGGGAAAGGTTATGGACTACCGGGCTGAACTTCACAGCATGTAATGCTCTGAAGGAAAATGTAATGAAAATGATATATAGATGGTACATGACCCCAGTGAAATTGGCTAAAATACACCATTCGTCTGATAACAAATGTTGGAAATGTAAGGAAAATGAAGGAACATTCTTTCACCTCTGGTGGACCTGCCCTAAAGTGAAGGCCTTTTGGGAAATGATATATAATGAGTTAAAAAAGGTATTTAAGTATACCTTCACCAAGAAACCAGAGGCCTTCCTTCTGGGCATGGTCGGCCAGAACGTGTTAAAGAAGGATAGAACATTTTTTATGTACGCTACAACGGCGGCAAGGATACTTATTGCTAAGAGTTGGAAAACCCAAGATCTACCAACACTGGAAGAATGGCAGATGCAGCTGATGGACTATATGCAACTGGCCGAGATGACTGGCAGAATCCGCGACCTGGGAGAGGAGAGGGTTGAAGAAGACTGGAAGAAATTTAAGATTTATTTACAAAAGTATTGTAATTTGGTTGAATCCTAACAAGGAAGCCAGAGCAGAAATAACTGTCTACCATTAAATTATAATTTTTTATTTGAGTTTAACCTAAACATTGCACTTAAGAGTATAAACAAGATGATAATTTGCTTGGAAAAATTCGTTTTTAATGATGAGAGTGGAAGCGGGAGACGTGAGGGAGTCCGCAATAGAATGAAAAGATGTTATGAAACCTATTTTGTTTGTTAAATATGTATCTGTAAAAAATCTTAATAAAAATTTTTATAAAAAAAAAAAAAGAAGGAACCACCAAGGGGAAAATGTGCAAGTACCCTGGAAGCAGTAGTATTGATGGACCTGCTCCTTATCTGCTATTGGGTCCCCTGAGCACAGATTCACACGAAGTGGCAACCAACCTTGCAGGATACAACAGGATTTATTTGAAATGCATATGCAGAACAAAGGTACAGAGCGATCAGCTCGCAATCTGCACACCCCAGTCAGGATGCGTCCACTTTTTATAGACTATACAAAAAAACAGAGAGTGAGACTTTACATTCTTATCCAATCAGGCTCTAACATTCCATGTTTCTCCTTTTGAAGGTTAACCTTAATTTACTCATTCTTTGTTTGTCTGCCTGCTACGGCCTTCTCTGTCTTGTAACAGTGGCTTTGATAACAGCATGCTGGAATTTCTATTTCTGAGGCCCTTCAGAGATGTGCAGGGCACCTTTGTGATACTCACAGCCGCTCTCCCTTTCTAACTTTATAGTCTCCTGCGTGTTCCCGAATGCTTAGTTTTAGAGCCTGCAAAACAAATCCCCCCCATGTTGTTCCCATGAGCCTTCTGCAGAGTGACTCTAGGAGCTGATCCTCACTTCTTTTCACACCGATTCGATGCAAAGGCTTCTTCCCCGTGCCCAAAAAAATCCCCTTTTCATGCTGACCGGGTGTCTCTGGGATGTTGGAGACAGGGACCCTGCTGCGGAAATGGAAACAGACCTTCCCCCGTCCCCAGCAACCCAAAACAACTACACTTCTGCCCATAAGCAAATTAGGAACGAATGCAGGACGAATGCTCGTTGTCGCATAATTGCCCCCAGAAACAAATAGGAGAGAATGCTCAATTAATGACCAGACACAGCCTAACCTCCGTGTAGCCCTTGTGCAAGCAAATCAGGACAAACGCTCAATGCTGAGGTTGCCCAGAGGAACCCCAGGAGGAGGAGGGGACGGGAGAGATTGTCCCTTTGAAAAAGTTGCCTATGTTTAGCCTGGAGAAGCGACGGTTAGGAGGTACGATAGCTATCTCCAAATATCTGATGGGCTGTCAATTATATGATGGAGCAAATATTTTCCGGTTGCTTCAGAGCGATGGCTTCACATTACCCGAGTGTTTGAGGAAGGAGTGTTTGTGCAGGAGACATTGTAGTGCCTGAGGCGAACCACAAAATGGCGCCCCTCCCAGCCAGGGATGAAGGGGTGAGTGAAGATTTGCATCAGGGACAAGAGGGAATAGAGATGGACGTCGGAAACAAGGGTGAGAGGAGACCAGCAGCACCTCCTTTTCGCCAAGAGGCTCCAAGGAGCATGAAGTAGCTATCGTTGCCATCACGGCAACATCGGCCGTGGGCATTGCATTCCTTGGAAGCCAGATATGCTGCCCTGTGAATGCTGCTGCCTGAGGCGGTCGCCCCACACTGCCCCATGTGAATGCCGGCCCAGACCGTAGCGCAGGGGTAGGCAACCTAAGGCCCAGGGGCCAGATGCGGCCCAATTGCCTTCTCAATCTGGCCCACGGACAGTCCAGGAATCAGCGTGTTTTTACATGAGTAGAATGTGTTATTTAAAATGCATCTCTGGGTTATTTGTGGGACCTGCCTGGTGTTTTTACATGAGTAGAATGTGTGCTTTTATTTAAAATGCATCTTTAGGTTATTTGTGGGGCCTACCTAGTGTTTTTGCTTGAGTAGAATGTGCCCTTTTATTTAAAATGCATCTCTGGGTTATTTGTGGGGCATAGGAATTTATTCACCCCCCCAAAAAAAATATAGTCCGGCCCACCACATGGTCTGAGGGACGGTGGACCATCCCACTGCTGAAAAAGGTTGCTGATCCCTGCCATAGCGCAATGCTAGAGAATCTGCCACAGAATATCCTAGGGCTGATCCCTCACATCTCCAGGTATGGCTGCATGAAAACTTGGAGAGTCTCTGCCCGTCAGTGTATACAGTATTGAACTTTCGGGCCCGTTGCCGTTCAACGTCTTTGTAAATGACTTGGGTGAAGGAATTGAGGGGATGCTCATCAAATTTGCAGATGGCACCAAACTGGGAGGGGTAGCTAAGCTCGCAGAAGTCAGAATCAGAATTCAAAATGGCCTTAATGGATTGGAGAACTGGACGCAAGCAAACAAAATTAATTTCAATAGAGAGAAATGCAAGGTTCCGCACTTAGGCAGGAAGAACCAGCTGCACAAATATAAGATGGAGGACACCTGGCTTACTAGCAGTACATGTGAAAAGGATCTAGGGGTCTTGGTGGACGACAAGATGAACATGAGTCAACAGGGTGATGCAGCAGCAAAAAAAGCTAACACTATTCCAGGCTGCATCAACAGAAATAAAGTGTCCAGATCAAGGGAAGTCAGAATATCACTCTATTCTGCCTTGGTCAGACCACACTTGGAATACTATGTCCAGTTCTGGGCAGCACAATTTAAGAAGGATGTTGACAAGCTGGAAGGTGGGCAGAGGAGGGCAACCAAGATGATCAAGGGTCTGGAAACTAAGCCTGATGAGGAACGGTTGAAGGAATTGGGTATGTTTAGCCTGGAAAAGAGGAGACTGAGAGGAGATATGATAGCCATCTTCAAATATCTAAAGCGTTGTCCTTTTGGAAGATGGAGCAAGCTTGTTTTCTCCTGCTCTGGAGGGTAGGACCTAAACCAAGGGCTTCAAGTTAAAAGAATGGAGATTCTGACTAAACATCAGGAAGAAATTTCTGATGGTAAGAGCTGTTTGACAGTGGAACAGTCCCCCACTGGAGGTTGTTGGCTCTCCTCCGTTGGAGGTTTTAAAGCAAAGGTTGGACAGCCATCTGTCATGGATGCTTTAGCTGAGATTCCTGCATTGCAGGGGGTCGGACTAGACGATCCTTGCGTACCTTCCAACTCTATGATTCTATGGACTAGAAGGACCAGTGGACTGACTCGGTGTAAGTCGCCTCCCTGCGAACTTCCTGATGCTCCAGGTTGTTTAATAGCGGTAGAGTTGGCCTTGGAAGAGGGTGGACTCTCCTTCCACCTACGAGGGAGGCTGTAGCACCAGATTTTCTGCATTGATAGCAGATTGGATGCCTTGACCTTTGAGGTTCCTCTGAACTCTGTTCCTCCTTAAGGCAGGAGATGTGAGGGTTGACCTGGCCTTGTATGTGCTTTAATGTCAAGTTGTGGAAGCAGGCTTCAATGGCGAGGCCCAGACCCAGAACATCTGAAGGGAGGGCCAAATCAGACATGGTGTTAAAGTGGTCTTATCCTCACCCAGCTGTGGTATACATCTAAGGGATTATTTCAGGCCCTCCAAGTGTGTCTCTTTTCCAGGGACATCCTTGATTTACAGAACCTGTCCCAGTTTCTGATTTGATCCCGGAATGCCCCCCTTTCCCCCTTTTTTAATATATTTTTAATTATATTTTCTATTTTACATTTCAAAATATTTAAAGAACCTTAAATCAATTACTTCCCTTCAAACCATTCAGTAAAACCATTCAGTAATCCATTGTTACATCCATCAAAACTTATTTACGCTTTTGAATTCATCTTAATGCTACCAGCATTTTTAAATAAACACAATTCCCCCTTCCATATATTCAGTAAACATTTTCCAGTCTTCTTTAAACGTACGTTCTTCTTGTTCTCTTAATCTATATGTTAAATCTGCAAGCTGCATGCATTTCATCAGTTGTCCAGCTTTTCCTTAGGATGTCCCTGTTTTCTTCGGAAAAATTTTGGAAGGTGTGGACTTATCCGACCCCTGAGCCATCTGAACACAGCCCTGTATTGGGAAGTTGTTTTTTTGTTTGTTTTACAGTTTACTGTTTTATTATGTTTTATATATGTTGGAAGCCAGTCAGATGGGTGGGGTATAAATAGTAAAGTTGTTGTTGTTGTTGTTGTTGAATAGGATGTCCCTATTTCCATCAGAGAAATGTTGGAGTGTATGTGTATTGTGCCACTTTAAATAGCCACAGCTTCACCCAAAGGATTCTGGGAGCGGAGGTTTGTTAAGGGTGCTGAGCAGAGTATGCCCAGCCATTAGGTAAGGTGAAACACCGCCTCAGGCGGTCAATGTCCCCAGGTGACATGCCTGCAGCTGCCCTGTCGCCTCTTTCAGTAATAGAGAAGCACTGCTGCTGGTGGCGCCAATTTTGGGCAAGATCACGTCCATTTGGAGCGAGATCTCACTGAAAACAGGAGCCATCTTGCCTGAAAAAATGGCCCCATCTCCACCTGGGCAAGGCAGCAATTCTTTTCCCGGCCCTGAGAGTTGTTAGGCGGCCTCTTATTCTCCCCCCAGAACTATAATTCCCAGAGCTTCGCAGGGAGGGAGATTGATAGCTGAACCGCTCTGAATTGTAGCTCTTTGAGGGGGAATGGGGTCTCCTGACAACTCTCTGCCCCCTTAGCAAACCCAACACATCAGACGCGAGAAAGCACGGGAGGTCATATCTCGTTTGGCCCTGAGATGATCTCTCTGAGCGAGTGCAGGGATCTCTCTGAGCGAGTGCAGAGTGCAGTTCGGCCACTACTGCCTACGTGTATAACTTGGCATCTCTCTGCTTTGTTCTGGGTCAGGCGACAAGGCACCCAACCGCCACCCAAGAAACCCAGACTAACCAGCACAGAGACGCCTCTGCTAATGGATAACCTCTGGGTGACTCATTTATGCAAGTTCCCAGCACCACAGTGCTGTTTGCAGCACTTTTTTTTTTAAGTACGGGGTGGGGGAATCCCTCTTCCCAGGAAACTCTGAGAACTGTGGCTCTGGGGAGATAATAGGAGCCTCCTGCAACTGTTAACTCCCAGAATTCTTAGCAACTTTCGCCAACCATAACAAAACACAGCTCCCAGAATTCTTTAAACATGACTGTTTAAAGAAGATTCCCACCACAGAGCTAGAATTCCCAGAATTCCCTGGGAAGAAAGATTGGTTGTTAAGCTACTCTATTGTCGCAGGAATTTATGTATGGGGGTGGGGTTTGCCCCTCCAGCAGATATCATGCACATGCAGCCCACTACCAAAATCAGCACAATGGCTTTTGTGACTTTTGTGATTTGTCCCCACAAAACACTTCATCGCAGTTTCTTCCCTTCTATTCAAAGGGCCTTTGCTGCATCACACCAAATGTAACAATTCACTGATAGACGTATCTGTGTACTGGCTCACTGGGAAAACTTCAGAAATTCATATAGACATGTGAGCTCAGCTACTCAGCAGCCCCTCTGCCTGAGTGATAATTCCTGGCATCCTGATACCTGAGTGCCAGACAGGTAGCCATTCCAGAAATAACAAACCCAGATGAAGACAAAAGGGTGTGATTAACTTGGCTGGGAAACAGGGAAATATAAATATCTCTTTTGTAACACTTGATGGGTGTTTGGTGGAGGGCAAGGGGAGCCATGGGGCACGGTCGAAGATGCTCAGATTACTGCCACCAGACCTCCCCTTTCATGATGTAACCATGATGTATGAGTGATGTAGTTTGGGGGGTGTAACATGGGGATTAGCAGCTAATAAAAGTTTGGGGGCTCTTTTGTTCGGGGCTTCCACCTTGTTCCACCTTGTGGCAGTCCTGTCTCGACAGTCTTCAATAAAGACCAAGCCTACTGGCTGCTGTTTTGCTCTGGTGTTCCTGGCTGGTGTCCTTGTTTTTTGTCCAAGGGAGCCCTCAGATTTCTCTGTTAACACTGTGAATTGTAGCTCCATGAGGGGAATTGTGGGATGTATCTATCTCCTGCCCCCCCCCCAGAATTCTTGGGGGGAAAGCCACAGCTGTTTAAAGCACTATCGTAGAGCATGGTGTGCCCACACTCGATTTCTTGACAAGCAAACTTTGCGCAGCAGGCAGAAATCCAACCGGTGCAGCTCTGGCTGGCAATGGAGATTCTGTGTGCAACAGATAATTACACCCTGCCTGTCTCGGAAGACACCCCGCTCCCTCCACCTCCCTGTACCCAAATGCCTGCAGCCAGCCCCACCTTTCCCATCTCTCTGTCACCCTGCCGTCTAACTAGTCAGGTCGGGTTAGGACTGGGAATGTGTGGGTGAGAAGCACAAGGGAGAGGACTCAGGCAGGGAAGACGGAGGCAGAAAGATCCCTTCCAGATCTTGTCTCCTCGTCCTCAGCGGAAGGTGAGAGAAAACCAGAATTCTCTTTGTTTTTCCACGTAAGTGGCCAGAAGGGGTGAGTGGTTTGTGCAGCACGGTTATAAACCCGATCCCAGGCACTGCGCAACTCAGAAGGAAGCCCTGCTGAATCTGCAAGCGAGGAATTATATGCGGAGCCTGTGCGCAATAGGTCAGTGGGTCTGGCTGTTAACCAGAAGGTTGGCGGTTCGAGTCCACCCAGGGATGGCTGTGGGCAGGATTCCTGTATCTGGGCCCTGGGTTTTTTGGGGGGGGGGTCAAGAAAGATGGCCTGGGGGGGCAGAGCATATAAATGAATGTCAAGGATAAAACAAGGATCACCCAGATTTTTCAGAAGACATCTGAAGGCAACTCTGTTTAGGAAGTTTTTAATGTTTGATGTTTTATCGTGTTTTTAATATTCTGTTGGGAGCTGCCCAGAGTGGTTGGGGAAACCCAGCCAGATAGACGGGGTATTGATTGATAATAATAATAATAATAATAATAATAATAATAATAATAATAATTTCCACCATCAGTTGGGAGTATTAATCTGCCCCATTCTACCAATACAGCACCCCCCTTCTTCTCCTTTTGCAAAAAAATCAGATTCCCCCACTCCACTTTAGAGGTTTAGAGTATTGCTGCCATTGTTGCATTTCTATCTCACCTTCCTCCCGAAGAGCTCAAAGCAGCACACCTCTTTCTCCCTTGCTCTCTGTTCCATCTTCACAACAGCCTTGTGAGGGAGGATCGGCTGGGAGGCAGGGACCGAGGTCAACCAGTGAGCTTCATGGTTCAGCTGTGGGATTTGAAACCCGGGTGGCAGCACCTCCAGCCCTCGTTTGGTACCCTAACCATGGGGTGCTAGGATTCCTGGGGGACCCTCTGAAGTCCGGCCCCAGAGAGGGGAGGTTTGTAGCTCACCCCACAACTCGCCCACACCAGCCATGGCACAGAGCCAGCACACCTGGCCTGCTGGTTGGCTCAGTTGAAATTTTAATATCCCAAGACATTCCTGGCAGGCAGTGAGTCAGGGCTTGAGCGCCTTTGACACTGGCCTTGGGTGATGTTGTTGCTCCCGCCTCCCCACCCCCCCCATCCCACAGGCTCGCACCCCAAAGAGGTGAGACGGGCACCAGGAGGAGGAGGAAAGGAGGAGGAAGCAGTAACTGGCATAGATTCCCGCGGGACCGGTCCTCTCGCAAGGAGCAACCAGACAAAC
>NC_138540.1:81266916-81273980 GCF_964234715.1 Podarcis melisellensis | reverse complement strand
GGGGGCATGTAGGGTTGCCAACTGACCAGAAAACACCTGGCCCAGCCTGCTCTTCTGCTTTTAAGGAATTTTTTTTTGAAACATATTAAAATTATTGGGGGATGGTTGCCTGCCAAGTGTTCCAGATCAAACTATTGTTCAAGGGGACATCTATGGTAACACTTTGAAAGGTTTCTTAACTTAATTCTATTTATTGTAACAAGCTGCTCTGGAGGGTAAGACTCGAACCAATGGCTTCAAGGAGATTCTGACTAAACAGCAGGAAGAAGTTTCTGGGAGGAAGAGGCATTCAACAGTGGAACAGACTCCCTCAGGAGATGGTGGATTCCCTTTCCTTGGAGATATTTTTAAATGGCCATCGGTCATGGATGCTTTAGTTGAGACTCCTGCATTGCAGAGGGCTGGACTAGATGACCCTTGGGGTCCCTTCAAACTCTGCAATTTTAGATTCTAACATAAAGAAGCTGGCAGCTCTATTAACAAGTGGAATGTTGAGGGTGCTTCTGTTCCCTGGCCTGGAGGTGATACAAAAGGAGGGGACACTTTTGCCTGTTTTCAGTTCTGCATGTTAAGCTGCCATTAAAGGCAGAAGAGCAGGGTCAGTTTAAAAAGTTGGCAATTCCGATTTATAGAGTTTGGGAGTGTCGTAGGGAATCGGTCAGTGCTGAACAGGGTGGAGTCCAACAACGTACGGCTGGCCAATGAGTCCTCATCGCTGGCGCATGTGGATTCATGGGCGATGGTGCCATCCGGGCAGAATTTGGGGGCACACAGCAAAATTAGTGGGAGGGCCTCCCCAGATTCAGCAAGTCCCAAAGTAGGGACATGGGTGGCTCTTTGGGTTAAACCACAGAGCCTAGGACTTGCCGATCAGAAGGTCGGCGGTTCGAATCCCTGCGACGGCGTGAGCTCCTATTGCTCCTGCCAAACTAGCAGTTTGAAAGCACGTCAAAGTGCAAGTAGATAAATAGGTACTGCTCCAGCGGGAAGGTAAACAGCATTTCCGTGCGCTGCTCTGGTTCACCAGAAGTGGCTTAGTCATGCTGGCCACATGACCTGGAAGCTGTACGCCGGCTCCCTCGGCCAATAAAAACGAGATGAGCGCCGCAACCCCAGAGTCGGCCACGACTGGACCTCATGGTCAGGGGTCCCTTTACCTTTACCTTACCACTGTAAGTGAAAAAAATATATGAGGACCCCCCAACACCCTGTAAAACCATTATCCCTGGTATTACCTGTATTGCAGGGGGTTAGACTAAATGACTCTGGAGGTCCCTTCCAATTCTACGATTCTACCTAATTCAGCCTTTGCAAACCTGGGGCTGATAGGAGCCACCCAAAACGCCTAAATGGTGCCAGATTGGCAAAATCCTGACCTAATTTTACTGTGGTCAGTAGGCCAAACTTCTGACCACACAGCAGCAGGGGCTAGCTGAGAAGTTGGCAACTGCAGAATGTAGGAAGCTGTCTTAGATGCCAGACTAGTATTGTCTACACTGGGTGGCAGCAGCGCTCTAAGGGTTTCCACCTGAAGGTCCCTTTCATTTGGAGAAGCTGAGAATTGTCCTGGGCCTTCTGCACTCAAAGCAGCTGCTCTGCCACTGAGCTTCGCCCCTTTCCCCTAGCGTCAGGGTTCTGCACATCCGCGAGTTCCTGCTGGGCTGGGAATTGCTGGCAGTGAACTGGTTCAAAGCTCGTTTGAATCTGTAGTGTGTAGACTAGGGTTGTAACTTTTTGACTCCCCCCCCCCAAAAAAGCCATTTCCTGTAGCAAAATGAACTTTTGCTTAGACACGCTGGAAAAGGGAAATGAAAAGTAAATCGCTGTAAAAGTTGGAATCTATTTCTCCTGTATTATAATACAGTCATACCTCGGGTTACAGACACTTCAAGTTGCGTTTTTTTGGGTTGAGGACTGCTGAAACCTGGAAGTACCGGAACGGGTTACTTCTGGGTTTCGGCAGTCACACATGCGCAGAAGCACTAAATTGCACTTTGTGCATGTGCAGAAGCGATGAACTGCAACCCGCGCATGCACAGACACGGCGCTACGGGTTGCGAACATGCATCCTGCAAGGATCATGTACTCAACCCGAGCGTCCACTGTACATGCTATGCCTATTATACAGCTACTTATACAAAAACTGATTTATTGATTTTGGGGGTGGCCTTTCCTCAAAAGAAATGACCGTTCGTTCCTTTGCTTCTAGGCAAAAGTTCATCTAGCTAAGCATGAGGCTGTAAAAAAAAGGTTAGAACCTTAGTGTAGACTAGGCGTGGCCAAACTTGGCCCTCCAGCTGTTTTGGGACTACAACTCCCATCATCCCTAGCTAACAGGACTGGTGGTCAGGGATGATGGGATTTGTTGTTCCAAAACAGCTGGAGGGCCAAATTTGGCCATGCCTGGTGTAGACATCTGCTGAGCCAGGTGAGCGAGGGGGGGGTCAACTTTCAGACCAGTAGGATGCAGGTGATGATGGAGGATGCTGCGAGTACCTGCGACCACCTACCCTGACCCTCCCTCCCTCTCGTCTCACGCAGCCTGCCTCGTGGGCTTGTGGGCTCCCCTGAGCCAAGCTACCATTGGCAGCGTCTCGGTCGTGTCCATCCCGGAGACCCCCATCGAGGGTCAGAACGTCACATTTGCCGTGGTCAACGTGACGGGCACCATTCGCCAGATCGACTGGTACCGAGGCGTGGCGACCGACGGCTCGACCCGGCTCTTCAGTTACTTCCCTGGGAACGGCAACCCGCAACGGAACGGGGTGCAACATACTGGAAGGGAATTCGGCTTCCCCAACGGGTCCCTCCTCATCACCAGGGTCAGGCCCAACGACAGCAAGGTCTACACCGTGATGCTTCTGATGCGGCCCAAAGGCTCTCTCAAAGGGTCCATCGAGCTACATCTGGCACGTGAGTGTTTGGGTCTCTCCCGCTCCCAATCTCATCGCCTCCCCCTGTTTCCTGTCTCCGTGGCTCAGGGCTGCAGCACGGAAATGTCCATTCCGGCCGGTGTTGAGAGTTTGCCAATGCTTAGCTCTAGAGATCCTCTTTTTTATTAACCCCAACAGCTAAACAATTCTGCAACATTTCAAATTGAGCAACCAGTCTTTCCAGCTACGACTTCCACCTCCCTCCGTGGTCCCCCTAAAATTTCTGTTTATACCTTCACTTTATCACAAAAGGAAAACAAAAAGTTTACCCCCACTCAAATCCTGTTTGCGTTTTAATATATTTACACTTAGTTGTTTGTTTTTTTAAAGCATTCTGCAAACAGAATACTCTTCTGGGGTCTTTAAAAATTGTGGACAGAAGGAATTTTGACTTTTCTCTTCCACAAAAAGAAGTTGTGTCATCTGGACGTTCCTTCCGGATCTCCCGTTTATTGTTTGCCTGTATAACTTGGGAAGCTGGAGATGGAACGAGGAGATACTGGGCTGCTTGCTCCTGTTACATAACCCAACTCAAAGCGCAATTAGCGTTATATAACCACCCACCTCTTCCTTGTACGCAACTGTCAAACGGGGGCGTCAGATGACTGTAGCTGAGTGGTAGGAACCCGGAGAGTTCAGTATTGCCACAATGCCAAACTGGCGCATCGATTAGATCAGGGTTTGCCAGACTTGGGCCTCCAAGCTGTTTTGGGACTACAATTCCCATCATCCCAAGCTAGTAAATTGCTGTAAAAGTTGGAATCTATTTCTCCTGTATATATGCTATGCCTATTATACAGTTACTTATACAAAAACTGATTTATTGATTTTGGGGGTGGCCTTTTCTCAAAAGAAATGACCGTTCGTTCCTTTGCTTCTAGGCAAAAGTTCATCTAATTAAGCTACAGGAGCATGAGGCTGTAAAAAAAAGTTAGAACCTTAGTGTAGTCCAGGCATGGCCAAACCTGGCCCTCCAGCTGTTTTGGGACTACAACTCCCATCATCCCTAGCTAGCAGGACTGGTGGTCAGGGATGATGGGAAATGTAGTCCAAAAAAGAGCTGGAGGCCCAAGTTTGGGAAACCCTGGGTTAGATCAATCAAAGCAAAGATATTTAATGGGCTACAGAGGTACCCTGTATTGTCTTGTATTGGGTGTTGCCAAACTACAACTCCCATCAGTGCCAACAAGCACGGCCAATAGGCAGGAGAGATGGGAGTTGTAGTTGATCAACATCTGGTGAGCCAAATGTTCCACACACCTGGTTTCAGTTGCCGGCAGAAGTGCACAGATTGAAGAATAATAATAATAATTTATTATTTATACCCCGCCCATCTGGCTGGGCCTCCCCAGCCAATCTGGGCGGCTTCCAACACAATATTAAAATACAGTAATACATCAAACATTAAAAGCTTCCCTAAACAGAGCTGCCTTCAGATGTCTTCTAAAAGTCTGGTAGTTGTTGTTCTCTTTGACATCTAGTGGGAGGGCGTTCCACAGGGCGGGCGCCACTACCGAGAAGGCCCTCTGCCTGGTTCCCTGTAACTTGGCTTCTCGCAATGAGGGAACCGCCAGAAAGCCCTCAGTGCTGGACCTCAGTGTCCAGGTAGAACGATGGGGGTGGAGACGCTCCTTCAGGTATACTGGACCGAGGCTGTTTAGGGCTTTGAAGGTCAGCACCAACACTTTGAATTGTGCTCTGAAACGTACTGGGAGCCAATGTAGGTCTTTCAAGGCCGGTGATAAGTGGTCTCGGTGGCCGCTCCCAGTCACCGGCCACTCCAAGTCACTCATTTTATCAGCTGATGGGCTGAAATGCAGTTGAGGGTTCAACCAACAGGGGGACCCAAGGCATGTCCACTCCAAGGCTAGCCCCATTCAGTTCAGTGGGATTTACTCCTAGGATAATGTGTATATGAGTGATGGGGAAATCTGGGCCTTCCAGATGGGCTATTGGCCATGCTTGCTGGGGCTGGTGGGAGTTCACGAGGCCGTCTTAATGGTGGGATTTGCAGGCAGTTGCCGTACATCGAGTCAGACCATTGGTCTATCGAGCTCAGTATCGTCTACTAGGAATGGAGGAGAAACTGAAATCAGTCTGCATTAAAAGATGAACCTAGCAAATTATCGCTTTCCAGAAGAATACAGGCACACCGAAACACAGCCATCCTTTGCAATCCACCCTTATCTGAATTTTGCGAATGGAGGAACAAGACTAGGATAAAAGGTGCGACAAAATACACACCTTGGTGAAAATAATGTACGGAAAGGCATTATTCTGTGTGAAATTGTTCTGAAAAAATCTGTACATTAGGCAAAAATAACATACACAAGGGTGTTTTGGGAGAAATTTGTGCTAAATGCCTGACGAATTTTCGTGAAGGCCTTTTCTTCTTCTGGTTGCAAACTGGTGAGGGCGTGTGGAGAACAGAATTTAAGACTTGCTGAGGGTGGGGAATGAGAAATTAAAACCAAAGGATTTGTCCATCCCTCTAGCCGACACTAAACAGCAGTTAGCTCTCCAGGGTTGTAGGAAGAGAGTCTCTCCCAGCCGTACCAGGAGATCCTGGGGTTAAAACCTGAGGCCTTCTGCATGGAAGCTGGATTGATTGATTGATTAAGTAATTGTATTTCCTTGCTGTTTTTTATTCAAACGAATCTCAACCAATAAATAACCATAATATAATAAAACATAATACCACATTGCAAATACAGCATATATCATAATTAACAAATTATCAACAAAACAGTTGCAATCTATATAAAAAGACTTAACAAAACAGCCACTAAAAAATAAGCTAAACTTCACAATTATGAAAAGTCATGTGATTAACACATAATGCAGTGTTTAGAATCTATGTTGTTGTTGTTTAGTCGTTTAGTCATGTCCGACTCTTCGTGACCCCCTGGACCAGAGCACGCCAGGCACTCCTGTCTTCCACTGCCTCCCGCAGTTTAATCAAACTCATGCTGGTAGCTTCGAGAACATTGTCCAACCATCTTGTCCTCTGTCGTCCCATTCTCCTTGTGCCCTCCATCTTTCCCAACACCAGGGTCTTTTCCAGGGAGTCTTCTCTTCTCATGAGGTGGCCAAAGTCTTGGAGTCTCAGCTTCAGGATCTGTCCTTCCAGTGAGCACTCAGGGCTGATTTCCCTGAATCTATAAAACAATATTAAAAAATTGTCAAAATAGCAATTAAAATATAAGCTGAGCACTAAGTTCACTTTTTAAATTTTTTTTATTGCAAAATTTTATTTGCAAACAAACACATAGGCACAAAACAAAATTCATATTACACTAAGTTCATTCGCACAACCTCTGCACCCCCATGCTTCTGCCACTGAGCTACAGCCCTTGTCTAAAGGGCACCATCATCTACGCTGCTGTTTGAGGTTCAGGTGCCTGCCCCCTTTTGTGTCTGCTGCACCCCCACTAGGCGGCTCACGGTTCTACTGGCCCTACCTCGTAGGGTCGTTGTGGAGAGCTGTGAGGACCAAACTATTTCCCGTCTCAAGCATTTGCTTGCTCCCTCGGTCACTCAGTGGGACGCCCGCGCCCGATTCTGGGTACTAACACCCGTGTTCGGTCTCTTTCCTAGGCTCAACGACTACCACCCCACCTCCTACGACTCCCACCACAGAGCCGCCTCCTGCAAAGGAGCTCACCAAACCTCCTTTGATGCTGGGCTGGATTGTCGCTGGAGTCGTGGTTGGCATCCTGCTTTCGGGGGCTGTCGGGGCTGTCCTGGTCTACCGCTTCGTCTTACAAAAGGCGGACCCAGGCACGGGGTAAGGGGGAACAAGGGCTGTGTGTCTGGAGGGGTCATGAAGGTAGACCACTGAATTGTAGAGTTTGGATGAGACCATGGGAGTCATGTAGTCCAAACTCCTGCAATGCAGAAATCTATATCTATCTATCTCTATCTATCTATCTATCTATCTATCTATCTATCTATCTATCTCTATCTATCTATCTATCTATCTATCTATCTATCTATCTATCATCTATCATCTATCTATCTATCTATCTATCTATCTATCTATCTATCTATCTATCTATCTATCATCTATCTATCTATCTATCTATCTATCTATCTATCTATCTATCATCTATCTATCTATCATCTATCTAT